>NC_066586.1:1375000-1410000 GCF_905475345.1 Vespula vulgaris | reverse complement strand
CAAATTACATAGAGAAGGAGGAGGAGAAGGAGGAGGAAGTGGGTGGTCGGTGGCGTAATCGTTCTCGAACCGTAAGAACGTACTCGGTCGAAGATAATCGAACGGCGGGCAGAGCGACGCCGGGCGTCGCGACGCTCAGCTGATGCCCTCCGCTTCCTGGCGGTCGCGCGAGCTGGTGCATTGCTCGGCTTATCGGGAAGAGGTAGGAGGAGGAAGGGGAGGAAGGGAGGAGGAGGAGGAAGGGAGGAGGAGGGAAAGGTGGTGGTGGATGGTAGGTAGGTAGGTAGGTAGGTAGGTAGGTTGGTTGGTAGGTGGGTGGTTAGGTGGATGGGTGGGTGGTTGGTTGGTTGGATGGACGCGCGAGGTCGAAGCAAAAGAGGGTGGTGGTGAATCGGCGATGGAAGCGAGGTGGAGGAGAGGCAAGGGCGGCGGGCAATAGTCGGAGCGGCGCCGCGACTCCCGTGACGTCTGTCGGCGCGTCGGCCAATCAATAGCATCCCCATGGCAACCACAGATAACATCGGACACACACCGTGGCAAGCGAGCACGCCGCCTTTCGGCCACTCGGTACTTCCTTCCACCGATGCCCGACCGAAAGACCGACAGCCAACCGAACAGGGAGAGAGAATCAGAGAGCGAGAAAGAGAGTGAAAGAGAGAAAAGAACGTGACTCTCTCTAGCGGAAAGATTCCTTCCACCCTCTCGAAACCATCCAAACCGCGCGCACACCAACGACCTATATATATATATATATATATATATATATATATGTATATATATATATACATGTACATCCTATATCTACTCCTCTACAAATTCACGTATACTCGCATAGCTTTTCGAGTCATCCACGTTCCAGCAGCCACCTAGTCTTCGAGGACACCCACTCCTCTCTCTCTCTCTCTCTCTCTCTCTTTTCTTTACTTTTTTCTCTTTCTCTCTCTCTTCTTCATCTCTCTTTTTCTCCTTTTCTCTCGATCGGTCGGTCGATTCTCCGTCTCTTCGTCTTCGGTTTCTCACCCACTCTACTCGTCTCGTCACCTCCAAACCCTTCTCCCTTCTCTCTCTCTCTCTCCATTTCTCGGTTCTCCCTTTCGGTTTCCTCTTTTAAATGAACTCCGACGTCACGTCCGACTAACCGGCGTATCACCCGACGACCTTTTTCCTTTCGAATCCACCTTCTTCTCCGAACCCTTACCACGATCGCCAAGCTTTTTTCTTTCTTTCCTTCCTTTTTTTTTTTTCTTTTCCCCCCGTTTTATTTTCAATTCCTTTTATACCTTCTTGTATCGGCCGTTCGAAAATCTGAACGATTCGAAATCTTTTCGTTTATCTGTTGTAACGCACGAACGCCGAGTAAATCTTCCGCGTCACGTGACCAACTCTTTTTCCGGTTTTCTCGACGCTCAGTTTTGCTGTTTCAGCGAATTTCCAGCTCTGGCAGCTCGTAAAGGGCTAAATGCCTGCCGTATAGTCTCTTCGGTCTATGTGTATATATATAACGCATGTATGTACGTATGTGTGTACTTGTGTGGATGTTAAGATACACGAGTATATCCTGTTTACTGCAAATCTCTCTCTCTCTCTCTCTCTCTCTCTCTCTTTTTGGTCGATGGAATTGCCTAAGCTTTCCTTCTTTTTCTTTTTCTCTTTCTCTCTTTCTCTATTATTTCTATCGCAGCATATTTTGACGTCGCGCTTCCGTCCCGAGTCCCGAGAATAAATCGTGTTTCCTGCACGCGAAACGTATGAGTCCACGTTGAAAGGGTAGAAAGGTTGTGAAAGAACGATACTCGAACGTTATCCGTGAGTGGTGGCAAAGAAAAATCTAACCGAAAGTATGTTCTCTTTTCTTCTCCCTTTTCTTCTTCTCTCTCTCTCTCTCTCTGAGTTCTCTTTCCTATACTTCTAAATCCATGTCGTTGTCGACGTTATCGATATCGATAAAGTTTACTCGAGAGTGCATCGTCGTAGAGCTTCGCTATTTCCTCGCCAAGAAACATGAGAAAGAAGCCGATGAGTCGAAAGAGAAATAAGATTTGTATCGTTTTCTTTTAAACGAATCCTATAACGTCCTATCGTACAATACGAAATTTTCTTCGTGGCGAATTAATAATACTCGCGTTACATTATTATTCGAAAGATTCGATTTTATAGCGGATTTACCTGGCAATTTGTCAATGGCGCTTAAGTTAAGGCTTAGATTTAATTACTATCGATGTGAAACCGATATCCTTCGGTGGAAAGAGAAAGTTGGAAGATAAACGTGGTTAAGGATATATATATATATATATATATATATATATATATATATGTATATAGACACTATATATTGGATCGAAGGCAGGCAGGGAAGTGGCATTCTCGATCGAATAACAAATCCGTCTTGAAGTAGTCGCGAGATTGCAAATCGATCAGATCACGATCTTCGAGACCATTCTCGATTTACCTCTCGAGATTATTCCATTCGTGCATAAGGGTCGTGTCTCGTGACGATGATTCCCCATTACTCTAGTACACCCTCTCTTCGCAGTGGCCATTGCTTAATCGTACTTCTACCATTCCCATTTTCTGTTAAAGTTTACCAAATAACCTCTGGAACGCTTTTCGATATTTTCCGGGATTTTAGTATTAAATGAATGACGTAGTTATAAATCCAACAATCGAGTCTCTCTCTCTCTCTCTCTCTCTCTCTCTCTCTCAATCGTCGACATTTTCTTTCCTCGGAAGAGAAGAACAAAATTCTCGATTTGTCGAGTAAAGGAGTAAGCGCGAATAGATGATCAATATTCGTCGATAAATATCCTTTATAAAAAGTTACGTTAGAGAAAGAAAGAACGAGGGAAGGGTGAGAAATAATGGTTGATTCCTTTTGAAAAATCTTGGAATTCTGCGAAAGCCATATTGTCACTGAATCGTCTCTTCCCTATATATGTATTTCTGGGCAATCGTAGTAAGATATAGTAGCAGTAGCAATAGCAGCAGCAGCAGCAGCGACGGCAGCTACTATATGTTAGTAGTAGTAGTAGTAGTAGTAGTAGTAGTAATAGTAGTAGTAGTGATGGTGTAGTGGTAAAGTAGCAGCGATAGAAGTAGTAGGTGGCAGCGACAAGAACAGGTATGGGAGTTAAAAGCGAGTAGCCGGTTCGTAAAGTGGTTTTCGTGTTTTCGTGCGAGGACAGTAAAGCGGGAAGCGTAGCGAAGTGAAGAGGGGGCGGGTGTGATTTAACGAGATGTTTTCGTGAATTGTGCCGGCGCGGTGGTAACTAATAATTCGATTTTACGAGCGGTCGCGTCGAGCTTTCCCCCTCTCTTTCTCCCTCTCTCTCTCTCTCTCTCTCTCTCTCTCTCTCTCTCTCTCTCTCTCTCTCTCTTTCTCAACCCTCTCGAGCGAAGCAGATATTTCTCTCATTCTCTCTATCTCTGTCTCGCCCGACTCTGTCTCCCTCGTAGCGACAGCCAGCCGGAAAGCGTCGTGGCGCCGCTCGGACTGGAGCCCCATTCCCACGCTCTGTGCGTTGCTGCTTCCTAGCACAGCCAAGCTTTTCCTCTCCAAGCTTCCTCCGAGCTTTTGTGCCGGCCGATCAGCTGGTAGAGAATGTCAAAAGTACAGAGTGCCTGGACGTCGTCCAACCAGGTTACTGCCACCACCACCACCACCATTACCACTACCACAGCTACTACTGCTGTTACCACCACCATTACCATCACCACCACCACCACCACCACCACCACCATCGACTGCTTTCGCGTTTTCGACCTACGTCAACGCCACCACCTCCACCTCCACCTCCATCTATTACTACTGTTGCTACCACTACTACCTTCAAACCTACTCCTCCTCCTCCTCCTTCTCCTCCTCTTTATTCTCCGTTCCCTCTGCTCTTCTCTTTCTCTCTCTCTCTCTCTCTCTGTCTCTCTCTATATCTCTCTCTCTCTCTTTCGACATCGTTCCATCGTAGAGTTACAACGCGCTCGTAAACTCCTGACCCGTCGATTCGAAAGTCGGTCGTTCTCAACGACGGTGACACGATAAATAAATTTCGTCTCTGAGTTTGCTCTTCTAAGACTGATGCTCACCCTTCTTTTCTTAAGGGAAAGAAAAAAGAAAGAGAGAGATGGGGGAAAATATAAAATGTCAACCACCTTCTTTTCGAAAGAACCTATTTGAATTTCCATACGATGGGATTTCCTCTCCTCATTTTCTTTTCTTTTTTTCTCTTTTTCCTCACTTCAATCACATTCCTCATTATTTACGTTCGAACGAAAATATTAAAAACATTTACTACTTCCCGAGGGATAATAATCGCTACGATTTAAAAGACGAGTCGGTCGTTCTTTGGTTCGACGTTTCCAAACACCATATGGTTTAAAAGTTTTCCAGGTTTCATCCGTTATCCATTCGAGTCTGGCATTTTACAACAAGCTTATACGAAGGGAACAGAAAGAAAAAGGAAAAAAAAGAATGATCGGTAGGAAAAGGTGTGTAAGGGGTAAAGGAGGAATACTAGCGAGGAAAGAGCAAGAGCAAGAGAAACAGAGAGAGAGAGAGAAAGAAAGAGAGAGAGAGAGAGAGAGAGAGAGAGAGAGAGAGAAAGATATAAAAAGAGAGAAAGAGAGGCATCTTATCTCTCGCGTCGAAAGTCGTTCCGAGGTAAACCTCCTTGGTAGAATTCCAGAATAAACAAAAATGGAGGCTCAGCCTGCTTTATATCCCGGCGAAAGTCTGACGGGAAAAAGAATCCAAGAAACGTGAACAAGCTCGTAAATCAAATGTGTCTGCACTCGGTATACGAGAGTCGAATCCGTAAACCTTACGCCCCTTTAATCCCGCATCCATTATTGGTATGTCACGAATAAGAGGGTTCCTCTCCATCACCATCGCCATCGTCTTCTCGCAGTCGGATAAAGGGGTGCTCTACGGGGTTGAGCTCTCTCTCTCTTTCTCTCTCTCTCTCGTGGGTTTGAGTTGCGCGTCGAGGGTGTTTTCTCTCCATCCTTCCTTCCTTCCTTCCTTCCTTCCTTCGCGGTCATGCATTATTTCCCTGGCGTGGCACGCGATGTAGATGGCTACGGGCATTCCAAACGTTTGATTGAAAATTTCTTCAGACTCTGGAATGGTATGTGCGATGAGCTTCGCCCCTGGTACGCCGGGACCGACGCTTTTATTCGCGGAAAGCTTGAAATCGCGAGAGAAGAAGAAAGAGATAGATAGAGAGAGAGAAAGAGAGATGAAGAAGGAGGAACGAAGAATAGTAGAAGGAGAAGAACGAGAAGGATAAAGAAAATGACTCGTCTCTCTGCTGGCGTCATCCATTTCTAGGAACGTTTCAACGTGGCTCGTGTCCCTTTACCTCGGCAATCTTGAATCTTTTTAAATGATAAGTCACAACGAGTATGAGAATAATTCTTCGAGGCCGGTAAAGTAAAATCATCCGAGGATTTCTATTTTCTCGACGTTTCCTTCTCCGTCCTTTTCTTTTTTTTCTTTTTCTTTTTCTTTCCTCTTTCTCCTTTCTCTTCCACTTGGATTCGTTCGTAGCGAGAGAACGAACAAGCAAGCAAGGAAGCAAGCAAAGCTTTTGCTCATCGACGAGAGAACGAGGACGAGTTAGTCTGTTGGTCTCTTTCCGCGAAACTTGACAACTCAAAGAGTTGTACGAAAAGTTAGAGACGTTAAAAAGGAGAAAGAAAAAAAGAGAGACAGATGGAGTATAAGGATGAGGAAGAAAGAGAGAGAGAGAGAGAGAGAGAGAGAGAGAGAGAGAGAGAGAAAGAGAGAGAGAGAAAACAAGTAAGGAGTTAGTGTAGTCCGGTGTTGGTAACGCTTCTAACGGTATGATGTAGAGCAACTGCAGAAATTACTGGCAATTACAGGGACGATTTATTAACTTTGAAAAGTGGCTATCTCGTAGTGCAGGCTAGCGAAACGAGGCGGACGAATAACCGAGGTTTTGCTTTCTCTCTCTCTCTCTCTCTCTATCTTTATCTTTTTATCTCTTTATGTCTCTCTCTCTCTCTCTCTCTCTTTCTTCAACGAAAAGTACGCGTCGAAATATTGTAATGAATGCGAAATAACGAGCCACCAGTGAGAAACGAGGAGAGGAGTAGGAGTAGGAGTAGGAGTAGGAGTAGAAGGGGTAGTAGGAGGAGGAGATATCGTCTGCAATTACGCGAATTAAAAAATTAACCGACGCTTTAGCAGTTACCCAGAATCCATAACGGCGATAAATCGTGCTACCACGGATTTTCGTGTCATTATAATATTAATTATTATCGCTCGGAGTACCGTGAAAGTTGTAACGCAAATATTAATTAATTAAACTGTTCCAAGTAACGTTCTCGCTCTTTGTACTAGGACGAATTATGAGAATGAAATCTAACAGCTGTTCTCTCTCTCTCTCTCTCTCTCTCTCTCTCTCTCTCTCTCTCTCTCTCTCTCTCTCTCTCTCTCTCTCTTGTTCTCTTTCTCGTCAGACAAAATTTCCGAGAAGAAGAAAAAGAAAAGAAAAGAAAAGAAAATAAACGATGTCGTTTAGCGAATAGAATTCACGTAATTAGAATATATTAATATATATATATATATATGTATATATGTATCTTATTCCTCCACCCTTCACCCCTCTCATCGTATTAGCCACGTTTTTCATCAACAAAGCGATAATGAGTAACCGATAACGAAGGGGGTCTATACCTATTCCTATTCCTATCCCTATCCCTCGCACGATGCGATATGAGCCGACGAAAAAATTCATTAATTAATTAATTTACGAGGCATTTTAGGCAGTTGCTGCCAGTGCGTTTAATCATTATGATGTATATTAGTAGCGGCGTGGAACGGAATAATACCGATGATCGTGGAACAGTCGATCACGATGGGTGCGGGCGTTAATGGAAAATGAAATTGTGGTAGGAGTATTAGTAAGAGAATTTGGATTATCCGCCGCTTAATGGAAACTCTATTAACGACGGCATATTGTTTTCACGGAATAACCGAATCGTGAAAAAGGATCGCTTGATCTTTCAAAGTAAAATACGTCGAATCGTTAGATACATCTACTATCGTAAACTCGAGAAGACGATGGAGATGATTCAAACGGGTCTTGATTAATTTGGAAAGAAAATTATCGAACTTTGATTAGGAATCCTAAAAGTGTTGGATTCCTTCGGCAAAACCTTTCGAGAACCGAGAATCGAGAAATAGAAAGAGAAGGATATACAGAGACAGTTTGGATAGTTTTCGACTCGGTGAACTTAAAGTTCAAACTGAAGAAAGTTGAGCCGGGACGCTTATATTCGTTTAAAACGGTTAATTGCGACGTTGCGATCGTGGAAGAAGGACGCGTCGCGTTTTCGAAGGCTTTAAATGTCATTCCGATCGATCGGTCGTTAATCATTCGATTTAGAGGAGATCCGTCAGAGCGGCCGCCGGTATCGGCGGCCCGGTTGTTCGGTGTCGACGAGATCAAAACTCCCTTCGGATGGAAAATTTTACTCTCCTTCTACCTACCCCCTTCGTCTTGCGCGAACGAAACTCCGACGAAAAAAAAAAAAAAGAGTAGTAAAGAAGGAGAGACGGGGGATGAAGAGTGGTGGTGGCAAAAAAAAAAGAGAGAGAAGAAAAAATAACGAGAAAAAGAAGGAGAAATACTAAAAAGAAAAAAAAAGAAAAAGGAAAAGGAAAGAAGGGGAAGAGAGACAGAGAGAGAGAGAGAGAGAGAGAGGTTGATTGATGCTAGTGAAAAGTTAAACCCGGTTTTAAATCCGTTTAACAGAAAATTAATGTTTCGCTGCTTGGCCCCGATAACTCGACATAATACCTAGAGCTCTTTGCTAAAGCAATTTCTCCGTAGAAAAGTTCCTTTCTCTCTCTCGGTACGTTACCAAATGCAGCTGGTACCGTACCAGTTGCGTGTTACTTTTGACACGACGCTTTCGTTATTCGAAGCAAGTAACACGTGCCTCCAAAATATCGTCTCGATCATACGATCATTGTATTTCACTGTATTATGGTAAACAAGTTCTAGTTTTGAAAAGATGGCGAACTAGCTCTCTAGTATCTTTCTCTCTCTCTCTCTCTCTCTCTCTCTGTTTGTTCTAGTATTCTTTCTATCTTCTCTTTTCGAAACGAGATTTTAAAAGCACTCGTTATATTTTTGTCCCTTTTGATTTCAAGAAAATTGATGTTCAACAACGTGTTTTCGTTCTCCACGTTATTTGCGTTATAAAACACTTGAAACGTACTGCTTATGAGCTTCCAAGTGGAATAGAATATCTCTCATAAGAATGTTTTTTCTCTATACCGTTTCCCCTTTAGATCATTCTATCATCCACTCATCCATTCTCACCCTCCACCACCCCGTAGGAATATCTGTTCTGATGTTAATTAATCTTCTAGCGACATAATCGCGTCGGACTAATTTTTCCAATATTTTCCGAGTCGATCGAGTCGGAAGAGGTTACTGCCTTTTTTGCTGCCTTAATTTTATTGGCGAAAAACTTAATTTTTTATTGCATATGATATGTTCTATATCTTTATATACACGTATGTATTTATATATATGTATATGTGTGTGTGTGTGAATGTATATATATATATATAATATGTATGTATATAATTCATGTATAAATAGTAGAATATATCTACGCGTCTGGAAAGAGCCGCACGTCCTCGTAGATTTCGTGAGTCAGGATAATATACAGATAATTCCATTAGGAGCGACTTGTGACATAGTTATCGCTGTAAGAAATATGTAAGCCCGTCTTCGCCGACTATATTTCTTGTCTACGAAGATGAATATAGTATCATAATCGTGATGTTACTTGGCTTAAATTATCAAGCTTTATCGTAGGGTTAAGTAATAAGATATATATATATATATATATATATATATATATATATATATATATATACATAAATGGTTACAACATGGTATACTTGTAATTATCTTCGAACGTAACGCTCGTAAATCATCATGTAGAAAAGGTGAATTTGTTTTATTATATCCATCATTCTTTTTAACTTTTCTGTACATCATGAAGGAACTTTTGACGATTGGAGACGGTTGCACGCTATACTTAATAAGCACTTTAGTCGTAAAACAATTCTTTTCGCAAAATATATTTTCAGCCTACTTTTTATATCTCAGAATAACTTTCTCCCTCGTTAAAAGACGTAGCTAATAACGACGATAATAATATTAACGACAAACAACAAATAACGATAGTAATAATAACAGCAATAACAATGATAACGAGAAAAATAAAAAAGATATTCGGCTTCGTTTTTGAACGAAGCCTAATAATTATAAAATCGACGACACAATGTCCTGTTTCTCAGTCGTCCGATGTCTTTTAGTTACCAACCAAATCCAGACCAAGAATCCATTAAAGTGTAACGACGGCACCACCTCAACGTCATTACAAACTTCACTCGACTACTTCGTAATGGTTACATCGGCCACTAGACAAATTCTCAGACGCGTAACGACCGACTCGATGAGGCAATCCACTCCGAACTCTGAAACTTGTCCCCTTCTAGTGCTGTTATATCGACGGAAGTCTTAATTCCTATCTGACTGTACGTATGTTGAGATTATTCGACGGTGTAAGTACTACTTATACACTGTGATCTAAACGAACCGAAAACTCGGACAACGAGCTGTTCTTTCGTGATACCGACACGCACGATACCGAATAAAAATATATATAATTTTCTTTTCCGACCACGCCCATATATCATCGATATATCTATCTATTTGATATTTTCGAGAGATGGTAAAAAGAAAGAAAGAAAGAAGAAAAAAAAAAAAAAAGAAACTGTCTCCTCCAGATTGCATATCATCAGCAATGTAGCTTTAGCTGGTACTAAGAATTCTCTCGTTGACCTCAACGAGAATAATAGAAGATACGATAAGAGACGACGAGTAGGAGAAGGATAAAAGAAAATAGAAGGGTGAAAGAAGAAGAAAAAGAAGAAGAAGAAGAAGTACGAAAGGAAGGGAGTTTCAAGACGAAGAACCCTATCTTCAATCGCAATCGATAGTAGTGTAACCGCCCTAAAGTCCCTGGCCTTCGGTACGATATTTAAATGTCAGGCACATAACACGCGTTCGCCACCTCCATAAGGATAAAAGGGTAGTAGGCAAGGGACTCGTCGTGTTAGCTCCTCGATATATATATATATTCTAACATCTCTAACTCACCCTTGTGTTCCAAGTTTCGACCGAACGACCCTTCCTCTTTCTTGTGCTTGCACGCGTTGATTCGCGCGTGTGCGCACGTGCGAGAGAGCACGCGAGCGCACCATCAGAATGTACACGCATTTTCATAGAGTAACGTAGACGTATACATTGAAACGTTATTAAACTCGAAGGTCTTTGCCTTTCTACCTTGCGAGTAAACATATAAGACTCTCTCTATCCCTCTCTTTCGCTCTTACTCTTAAGTGTTGCTAACACTTCTCTACGAAATCGTCGTCGTTGTCGTCGTCGTCGTCGTTGTCGTTGTATAGTCGGTGCCGTCTCCGGTCATTTTGTATTCCACGAGAATGTAGGAACTCGTAGAGCCAAGGGAGCAGCCTCCGCAAACTGGCAAGACCCAATTTTCCTTCGGCTGGCTGGCTGCCTGGCTGCCTGGCTACCCTGGGTGTCCCTTTTGTACGAGCTCGACTCCGCGGGAAACGCCTCGCGTTAAGATCTTTACCGAGCAAACGTTATTAATCCGGGAACGCTTACTTTTCCAGCTGAATAGCTTCCTTTTCCTCGACGTTACTCGCTCGCTCGCTCGAAGAAAAGGCAAAAGAGTAGGAGGAGGAATACGATGAAGATAGAAAGCGAGAGAACGAGTTGAGAGAAAAGGCTTGTACACGCTATGAGTAGAAAATCTGTCTCTGTGTATATGTATATATATATATATATACATATATGTATGTGCGTGTATCTGTATGCGAGAGAGAGAGAGAGAGAGAGAGAGAGAGAGAGAGAGAGAGAGAGACAAGTCGAAAGGTAGAACGGTAGAAAATTCAATCGGATAAATAGGTAGGAGAGTAAATGTAAGAAAAGTTTTTGGACTCTTGGCGAAAATGAGAGAAAGAGAGAGAAAGAGAGAATGAAAGAGGGAAAAGAGAGAGATAGATAGAGAGAGAGAGAGAGAGAAAGAGAGAAAAAAGCTAGGTTAAGCTCACGCGGAAACGACGGAGCCACGACGGTGTTGCGGCCATTACGTATTCCCTGGGAGTCAAGCTGCTTTTTCGCGAGAAAGGGCCAAACCCAATTTTCCTCGAGTGCGCGTCCGTCCCTTTCCCTTTGTGTCGTCGCGCGAGAAACCTTCCCGTTAAGATCTTTTTATGGAGCGCGAACGATATTAATCCGAGAATGGTGAGACCATATCTCGGATCTAGACGTAGAATAAAAGCTCCCCTTGGTTTTCTTTTTCATTCGAAAAAGAAAACTATATGTCGAGCTGCAAACTTCGTATATACATATTTACCTACCTATATATATATATATATTTTATATATATATATATCGTTCTTACTTCTTTCTCAACGCGGTAAAGCGTTTTTATGGGTTTTCTTTTTTCTCTATTTCTTTTTTTTTCAATTTTTTTTTTCTTTTTATTTCTCTTCTTCTTCTTCTTCCTCCATCTTTCATTTCATTCGATACCATCGAATTCGTTTTTGCCACGAAAACAATTTTTCAACTTTTCAAATCGAATATTCCTTTTTTTTTTTTCTTTAATTTCTTTTTTTTTTCTTTCTTTTTTTTTACTTCACCGCTCGATATTCCATCCATACGTGGCAAACCAAGGGAGAAAGAAAATAAACGAGCTTAGCAAGCTTCCGTTTAAGTAGGTAGATAGGCAGAAAGTTTATGGCTAATTTTGTCTAATTTATGGTAAGCCGTAGTCGCGGTTACGATTGAATAGGATCTTGTCACGCATTCGCTTCGACGATATTCCAACACCCCTTCTCACTCCTCTCCCAAACCACCCACCTCCTCTTACAGAAGCAGCACCGATTAAAGGGAAAGAGAGTCCACCCAATGTGCTCACGTTCAGAATTTAGGGTTAACGAAATTCGCTTTCCGACCTCGCTTTTACGATCGTCTCTTCGTAAACTTGGAAGTAGTCTTAGTGCGAGGCCCGACCTCTCTGCGTTCCTTACCTTAATAGGATTATTAATTTGCATTTTGAAAGAGAAGGTAGAAAATCGTTTGGCAAAGTCAACGTTTTCAAGCCGCGACGAGTTCGTGGAGTGTGTCGAAAAAAAAAACACAAAAGAAAAAAAAAAAGAAGAGAAAAGCAAACGAAAGAAAAAAGAAAGAAAGAAAGAAAGAAAGGACGCTGCGACGCTTAAACCTCTTTCACGATATAAGAGAAGAGATTCATCCATCTTCGAGTGAAAAACTTGCTCCGCGATGTATCGTACAACATGTCGTCGCGGGTTTCCTATTAAAAAGAAAAGAAAAAAGAGAAGAAGAGAAGAAGGAGGAGGAAGGAAAAAAAGAGGAAGAAGAAGAAAAAGAAAGAAAGAAAAAAAAAAAAGGAAGGAAAGGCCGGGTCCGAAGGACGAAGTGGCGTGTCTCGTAGATAGAGAGAACCGTAAAAACCGTTTCGAAGATAAGAGTCGTTCGAGAAGAAAACTTTTCTTTTTCATTACCCCGCTCGCGTATATCTCCGGAGTTTTACGTCGTTGGAAAAACAACTTTTACATTTTAAGAAGTAGGTACGTTCGAAATTGTACCGCTCCGAGCATTTAACCGCTTTAAACGCAAAGAGAGAAAACCCGTTGCTGATGCTGTTGATGGTGCTGGTACTGTTGGTACTGCTGGTACTGGTACTACCTACTGCTGCTCTTCTTCTCGTTCACGAAAATGACAAATTCATTCGAAAGGCTCCATAAACGTTTTCCCTCTGCGCCTATTCAGAGTGAGTAAGTGAGTGAGACAGAGAGAAAACGAGAGAGAGAGAGAGAGAGAGAGAGAGAGAGAGAGAGAAGTGTAACGTAGTATACCCGAAGTACTCGTAATTTATTAAAAATGTCGTAGAGACGTGAAATTCGAAACTCGAACGAGGCTCGCTTCGTTCCGACGTCTTTTCTCGCTCTTTCCACTTCTACATTCGATCGTAGTCGTCGTTTCCTCCCAGTTTCCTCCTACGAGCCCTCCGATCCCCGATTCCCGGTCCCAGATCTCAGGTCCCCGATCTCCCTATCTCCGTTGACTCGTTTTCTTCTTGGTATCTCGCGAAGTTCTACAATTTTCAAGGGTTCCTTGCGTTGTGAGCGAACGAGAGAGAAAGAGAAAGAGAAGAGAGAGAGAGAGAGAGAGAGAGAGTAGTAGTATAATATACCGGGGTGACTCGCTTACTACTCAGCTTCGCCATTTACACTCGTTTCTTCGTATGTAGTCGGCGCGTAAAACGATCGGGGATCGTACGAGGCAAAACGAAGGAGCCGAACTAGCAAGAATAGAGAAAAGGGGGGATGGTGTGGGATGGTGATAAAAGAGGAGAAATGGAGATCGTAGAGAGGAATAGAGAAGACGAGAAAGGAAAGGAAGAAAGAGAAACAGAGAAAGAATCTAAAAGGATGAAGAGAATGAAAGGAGAAGGAGAAGGAGAAGGAGAAGGAGAAGGAGAAGAAGAAGAAGAAGAAGAAGAAGAAGAAGAAGAAGAAGAAGAAGAGAAAGACAACGACGACGACGACGACGACGACGACGGCGACGAAACGACTCCCCTGGGTGTTTCCCAATCAGCCAGACTCCAGAAACTCAACCGTGAGCAACGCCAACCACTATCGTCTAAAATGCGTTCTTCTCTCTTTCCTACTCGCGTATATTTTCTACGTTTCTGTGCTCTTCTCTACGTGAGTGCTAACTCGCTAATGCGCGCATATATATATATATATATATATATACACACAGAGAGAGAAAGAGAGAGAAAGAGAGAGAGAGAGAGAGAGAGAGAGATGTGTGTGTAAAAGTACGCTATACACTTTATATACATAGGCACGTACATGTACATCTACCTTGCAAAAAACAGTATCGTACTTTCCTACCTACCTACCTACCTACCTATCTACTACCTACCTACCTACCTATCCACCCACCCATCTACCTACATACTAACTCGCATACAAACGTGCCTCGCCCGTCTCGGACTCCATTAGTAATCTTTATGCGATCTGTTAACGCTTCGTACTAAGGCAAAAGGTCCTTCGAGGCTTTTTCTATCTCCAACGTCCGTCGTTTACACTTCCGAACGATCCTATCTCCAAAGTTTACCTTCGTGCTCGATATAAACGCGAAATGCTTTCGCAGTTGTCTTCGACCTTTTCTAAATGGTTCGAACGATTAGAAAGGAATGAGAGGGAATGAGAGAGAGAGAGAGAGTGAGTTAGATCTCATTTGTACTCTCCCTTTCTCTCTTGATTTTTCTCTTCGTACAGAATACTTATTATTCGATATAATATCTTTTCGAATAAAGCAAAGTCGGCAAATATGGAATGTTTTTTTTGAAACGTCGAATTTACGATGTTTTATATGTGTATGTGTGTGTGTGTGTGTGTGTGTGTGTGTGATGTATGCATAAAAAATAAATTAACATTCTTTTCTTTTTTCTTTTTTCTTTTTCCTTAAAAGAATACGCAATGCTTCATAAAGGGATATACGTTTCAACAAATTAGTTTAGTTTTTCCAAAGAAAAAGAAGGAATATATATATATAAAAAAAAGAGAGAGAGAGAGAAAGGAAAGAAAAAGATATAACCTCGTCGGGGTTTTTTTTTTTTATAAAGAAAAAGAAGAAAAAGGAGAAAAAAAATTCTAGAAAGATAATACTTTTTTCCATCGTCGAAACGGGGTCACTAATATGGAATATATAAATGGAATAAAAAATTAATTAAAGAATACGCTGTTAGTGCCACGAGCTGTTATAAAAATTTATTGTTAGCAGATTTTCAAATATTCCATATCAATGAGCTCGTGTTCCATATCTGTTGCTTTTACGATACTATTATTATTTACGATTAAAAATTGACATAGTTAATTTACGCGTTTTTTTTTATTTTTTCTGTTACAGGTAAGCTAAACAGAGTAACAACAACAACAACAACAACAATAGTTACAACTACGAGCATATACCTACTGTATCGTATAGTTAATCGAAGATCGAAGAGAGATCCCTTCCAACAAAATGGTAGTAGATCGTTGATCGTTCAGGTAACAAAGCGTCGTCCGATGAAAGCTGCACTCTGGTAAATGCAAAAGAGAGTGTGTGTGAGAGAGAGAGAGAGAGAGAGTAATGCGAGTTACAAACTCGCCTTCGCGTTGTAACAGCCACTGAAAAGTTTCATCACTCGTGCTTTGTCACAGTATCACAGCCTTTGTGTCTAAACGAGGTTCTTCGTATCGAATTTACCGAGTACCATTACTCTCTCTCTCTCTCTCTCTCTCTCTTTCTCTCTATCTCTCTCTCGAGCACGTAATTCAAAACACTTCTAATTCGGTCAGAACTTAAACTTCTTAACGCTCTCTTTCGTATTACTAACGACGAATTAACATCGATATTAACGATGTATCCGACCTGCTTGGATCAAATGTCTATGTAAAAGTACGTAGATAATTACTTACTTTCTACGTGTACGTAGTCGAAGGAAGATTCTATTAAAATGACGTGAACCATAAGGGTGAAAAAAAAAGAAAGAGAAAGAGAGATAGATAGATAGATAGATAGATAGATAGATAGATAGAGAGAGAGAGAAGTAAAGAGGAGACGAGTGCCTATAAACAAGCGTGCAGCACGAAGGTACACAAAGGACTGACTGACTGACTCGTTTTTCTCGAGATCTCGGTCGGTTAATGTTTATTTACTTTAAAAGACTCTCTTATCCCATGGCTCTCTGTAACGATCGCTCGCGTAAACACTCGGCACGGTTAACGCGTAAATTTTCGTATCTACCTGGAAAATAAAACTTCGATAAACATTACCCAGTTCGAACGACAGTTATCTCTTGTATCTAGTAATGAAAGAAGGAAGAGAAAAAAAAGAAAAGAAAAGTGAGATAGACGGATAGATAGATAGATAGAAAAAAAAAGAGAAAGAGAGAGAAAGAAAGAGAAAGAGAAAGGGAGGAAAGGTGTCGGAAATAATCTTCAGGGGTATATAACCCAAAGCGCACAATTTTATCCGTTCTAATCGTGAAAACGGACGCGGAGTTTTGAATGAGAAGGTAACCAACCCTCTCATATCTATTATATATCTCGCGTGCCTTGGGATTTCGAAATATCACAAATAGCCTCCGCTTCATCTCACCCCTATCCACTCGTACGTACGTACGTATGTATGCATTTACGTGTGTACGTAGATATGTGTGTACGTGTGTGTATCGTTGGAATCCGCCATTCATTTGAAACGTAGCGAGACAGAGAGGAGACGTGCCGTTGCGCTGTCGCCGTCATAGTTGCTGCCGCCACCACCATAGACAACCACCACCACCACCATCACTACCACTACCATCCCTACCACTACTATTACTACTACTACTACACCACCGTCGCCGTCGCCGCAGGCGTCTAATGCGTCCGTGTAATTTTCGTGAGTCTGCCGTACAATTTCGTGAAATCTAATCTAATATCGTACACGGTTGTAATACCAAGGGTATATGAGGTCAATTGCGCGGCAATAGCTCGCTCTCGTGTACAACGCTTGTCAACCTTCTCGTGTTTGCGGATCCGTAAGTAATGCCAGAGTAGGAGAGACAAAGAGAGAGAAAGGGAGAGAGAGAGAGAGAGAGAGAGACAAAGTATGTATGTGTATGTATGTGTGTGTGTCTGTGTGTGTCGCGTATCCATCTAAAGAGGGACAAAATCAGGGCTCGTGCATCGAACGTTGCGAACGTGGCTTGAGGGACACAGTCAACACGAAGTTTGCGATCATTTCTCCGATCCCGCAATCCTGTTCCTTTCTCTCTCTCTCTTTCTCTCTATATATGTACGTGTGTATGTGCGTGTGCACGCGTATGTATCTCCCTCGTATACGATCTCCTTTGAACGAACCTATCGATCCCTCCGATCGCCTAATTGTCCTTCCCTTCGTTACTCTCGATGTCAGAAGATCTCAATCTAACAACAGGAAACGTTTCACTCTATCGTATCGTCTCTCGATCGTCATCGCGGTGATCCATCCCAAAGTCTTCGATCGCTAAGATCTTAGCTCTCTTCGAAAGAAACGTTGCTTGCCTTGCTGCTCCTACCACTACTGCTACTGCTACTGTTACCTCTGCTATTACTACTGATGCTGTTGTTACCCGTCACACGATCGGCCAATCCTTGTCCTTCAAGTCGACAAATTCTCCTTACTTCTTCTTTCTTCCTTTCTTCCTTATACATTGTGTCGTTGTCCTTCGCAAATGGTACGAGTTCGAGTAGTTTCAGTTCATAAATCGAATTTCGATGTTAGTTTGCCAAATCGTGTTCCCTTTCGAAGCCAAGTATCGTATTGCTACGAAGGATTGGAAAAGCGTATACACGTAGTTACGATCGATCGAGAAATTGATCGTGTTTCTGTAAGAATTCTCTCTCTCTCTCTCTCTCTTTCTTGCATTTCCCGAAGCAAGAACTTATCGGCATTCCCGAAGATGTATTCGAAAACGATTTGTGACCGGTGCAGAAGAAGGGAGAGGAAAGAAAGAACGGACGTGATGTAGGTGAACGTTCCAGTTCCTAATAAAGTATTTATCCTTTGTACGGAAAAGGAACTCGCAGGAGAGGGCCGAGCTAGACAGAACGAACATGTAGCTCCTTTTCGCAAAAGGGGGATTGAAAGAGGATAGAGAATATGTACGTAGGTGTTATACCGGGAGTTTCAGTTTCCGGGTGATCTGTGGCTCCCTCGTCGTGAGAATCGATGCCGCCAGCCTCCCAATAACCATACATCCTACGACTATCACACCCCAGGGGTACCTACTATACTCCTGCATCGTATTCGTTTCTCACTCTCTCTCTCTCTCTCTCTCTCCCTCTTTCTCTCTCTTATTCTTTCTCTTCCTATCTTATGTTCCTTTCTACTTATCTTTCTCCCTCTCTCTCTTTCCCTTTTCTCTCTCTCTCTCTCTCTCTCTCTCTCTCTCTCTCTCTCCCATCTCGGTTACCTTATTACAAACTAGCCAAGTACAACTGTACACAGCTGTACGGTTTACTTAGACGTAAACTTGGCTAAGTTTCGTAGAAAAATTGATTGCGTACTTGGACGATGGGGAGGCTTTCGTTGAAGAAGAACGTGCCCGATCGACTACCACGAGAGATTAGCTGCTTCTCGCGAATCTTTAGCGCTTTACGTCGAACGCTTGGTTACCGTTGTCGATATATTATCGTCGGAAAACAAGTTTCTCGGCGAAACGACGCCAACTATGAAACGCCCAAGCAAATAGGATAAAACTACCTTTACTCTTCTCGTCGAATCACCCTAATAGCTTCCTTTTTGTTCTTGTTGTTTTTTCCTTCTTTCTTTTTTTTTGTTTCGTTTTGTTTTGTTTTGTTTTGTTTCTTAAGAAAGAAACGTGATGTAAGAGATGTGGATACTGCGATGGGGATTAGTTATTTTTCGTTGGACGTTAAGTACGGACCATAAATTTTTACTTGTCGGAACCCCGTGGAAAAGGCGATACGCGAAAATGAGCTGCCGAAGAACGAGCTGTGAAAATATAAGGGTGTATATATATATATCTATCTATGTACGTATGTATGTACGTATGTATATATGTATGTATGTATGTACATACCAACGTACGGCCGGTTCTTCTCCTCCAGGGCCAATATCGATTAAACCGTTCTCTCCGAGAGCATAAAATCATATTAAAACGGAATTATCGAATTCTTCGAAATTTATCGCGTCCTAGTTCCGAGAATGTATTCTCGTCTCGGGGACATTAATACTACGACGAGAACCGTTAAGGATCCTGTTTCGAAGAACGAAGAGCTCCGTAAAACGAGCACTTAAGCGCGAATTCTGCGCGCGGTACACCTAAGCGCATCGTATTACCGATTGAAAATAGTATATCCGTAATTTTAACCCCCCAAATGTAACGTCCAATAATCTTTTTTTAGCGATTTACTAAATCGCTTTTTCTCGATCAATTTTTTACAAATGCTGAGCAAATATTTTTCTCTATTTCTCTCTCTCTCTCTCTCTTTTTTCCTCCATTAAAACGATCAGCTCTAAAAACGAGACGCTCGATACGCGATAATTTTGTTTACCGACGCGTCACCGTTCATTTTTGATATTGAGTTTCCACCGCATTATATACATATGTGTGTGTGAGTGTGTACACATACATTGTATACTTGGTACCGCGAGACAAGAAATTTTATATGCGTATCGACGAGACAGATCGCGCTCGTGTTACGACCGAGCGATACCGTTCCTGCACGCACGCACTCACGCACGCGTTTTCTTTTTAACGAAATTTAAGAGATTACGGAAGAAACGACGAGATAATACAACCAAAAGAAAGAAAGGAAGAAGGAAGGAAGGAAGGAAAGAAAGAAAGAAAAAAAAAGAAAGCAAGAAAGAGAAAGAAAAAAAGAAATGCAAGGGATAGAACCGCGTAACGTAGATTCCGTGGTCGAAAGAACTCCATGATATTTAATGCCAAAAGAAGCCGTTCTGCGTGTACGCTAAAATAAAAAGGTAAAAAATAAAAAATGTAAAAAGGAGGAAAAAGGAAAATTAAAAAGAAAGAAAGAAAGAAAAAAAAAAGAGGCAAAGAGAGTGTGAATCAAAACAAAACAGGATAATTGCGGTAAAAAGGGTAATTTAAATGGACAAGCTTCTGTTATCCCGTTCCTCTTCTCTCTCTCTCTCTCTCTCTATTTCTCTCTTTTTATCTCTTCTCAATGTCATTGCGTTATAACGACCTAGAGCGAGATAGAGAGTCAGAAAGAAAAAGAGAGATAGAGAAAGAAAAAAAAGATAGATACATAGATAGATAGAGAAAAAGAGAGAGAGAGAGAGAGAGAGAGAAAGCGAGAGAGAAAGAAAGAGAAAATATACTATACAAAAGCGTTGTGCTTTGGGTCGACGCGAAATGCGATATCGGTGTCAAATAAATGGAGTTTAATTCGCGCTTACGGAACGATATCTCCGCGCTTCTCACCCTTCTTTTCCGCACCGTTAACGGTACTCTCGCTTCTCGCTCGTTCTCTATCCTATCTACCTTTCTCTCTTTCTCTATTACTCTTTCTCTCTTTCTCTCTCTCTCTCTCTCTCTTCGCGTTGGGTGGTAGAGAACGTTGCGTCTCTCTCGTTCGTAGGGACGGTCAGACCCGCTGGCTATGTAGACACTCCGTACGGCAGTATTTATGGAAATGAACCGAGGTAGTTTGAACCCTCTTTCGTTTTCCGTCCTTCTTTACTACCCTCTCTCTCTCTCTCTCTCTCTTTCTCTCTTCTCTTCTCTTTCTCTTTTACTCCTCTTGGTCGTAGCATCTATCCTCGTTTCTCTTGTACGTTTTGGTTTACGCACGCTTTTGGTCGACCTTCGAATTTCTCTGTCTCTCTATTTCTATTTCCATATCTCTCTCTCTCTCTCTCTCTTTCTGTTCTTCATATGCGGAAATCCACACACAGCTGTTATATATTCGAACGGATGCTACATACACACTCTTGCTACTGTTTGCCCATCTAATTACCTCGAATTCGTAAGTTACGAGTATCATCCGACACGCCTACCGCTCACACCCCTCTCATTACTTTTATTCTTATAATAATTTTCGTAGGAAAGAACCTGGCTACTGCGTGCCTATCTTCTCTCTTTCTCTCTCTTTCTCTCTTTCTGTTTTTTCCTTCGTTCGTCCTTTTCTTTTTCTTTTTTCTCACCTCTTTTTATCCCACCAAGCTACGTTTATTTTCGTTCCTATCTTCCTTCCGGATACACGCCCTCCTCCTCTTCCTCCTCCTTCTTTCTCCTCTTCTTTTTCTTTTTCTACCTCTTCCCTCCTCGTTACTTCGTGTTCTTTTTCCGGTTGCCCGTCGTTACGGATGATACTTTTCCCGGCTCTAAGGTCATTCGATTTGTTCGGATTTCGTGCTAATTGAGCCATGTTTCCGGTGCTCGCTTAACGTCTCTGGTGATGAAATAGCCAGACGTGTTAATGAAAGGAAAGAGAGAGAGAGAGAAAGAGAATGTTTCCTTTATACGTTTGTCGAACAAAAAATTCGATATATATATATATATATATATATATATATATATCTTCAATTTATATAAACAAACATACATACACATCTATATATTTATAATTATATCCTTAATTTCATATTTTTTGATCAACAATATGAATGTGTATATATACACATATACATATACATATCACAAACATACATGTGTGTGTATCGTGATTGAATAGAAAATGTAAATACGTTAAACAATGGAGGAAAGATAAACAGTTTGTTTACAGATAATATTGTATCGCGTAAGAATTGAATTGATTGCCTCGAGAGACTCGTTCGGAGGTAAAAGCTTTCGCCATCGTTTATACGAAAGATCGAGAATACCAAATAGAAGATGGAAAATAATCCTCCGTCGGTCTAACGCGAATCGAGACAAGGTAAATAACCCCGGTTAACGGAGTTACGACGAACGATTTACAGGAAACTCGATGTCTCGATAATCCCTTTTCCCCCGTACCTTCATCCCCTCCTTGATCTCACTCTCTACGAGACGAATGGAATTTCGTTAAGAGGAGATAAATCAGTGACGCGAGAGTTAATGCATAGCGTGGGTGACAATTTCTCGAACAATTGCGGAACACACCTTCTTATCGGTTAATGGCGAAAGCTTAAAGACTGGAAATTAGAATTGGATAAAGACGAGATAATACGAATCTTCTTCCTCCGTTATCTTCAACTTGAATTAATGTATCTTTTTTATCTTCTTTTTCTCCTCGTTTTTTTTTACGATTTATTATCTTCTCTTTTCTTTTCTTTTCTTATTTTCTTTCTATTTCTCATCAAATAAAATCAAAAAAGTATTTCTTTATCGATACTCTCTCTCTCTTTCTCTCACCTTCTTTAAAACTTTATTCTTTACCTAAGACTACGATTAATTTCGAACAAATAAACGAAACATTCAAAGGCATACAAAAGAATCGGGTTTTTAGAGACGAGAAAGGGGAAAAGAAGGAAGAGACAAGAAAAGAGAAAAAATGAGAGGAAGGATCAATAGAAAGACAGACAGAAAGAAAAAGAAAAAGAAAAAGAAAAAGAAAAAGGAAAAGATAAAGATAGAGGTAGAGATAGAGATAGAGATAGAGTCATTCGTCGGAGATACTTTGGTAATTGAAGTAGTCATAAGAAGATCAGGGCGGACCGCCTTGAGCCAGTCCTCTCCTGTCTCTCCAGTTTGCAGTTGACATCCGCGAATTCTACTTGCAACCTGTTGCTCTCTCTCTCTCTCTCTCTCTCTCTCTTTCTCTCTCTCTATCTTTCTCTATCTTTCTCTCTCTATCTCTCTCCGTTTCTTTCTCTCTTTCTACCATCCTCAACAGCCTCTCCCTCTAGTCTTCTCCCTCTTCTCCTTCTCTATCCTTTCTCTCTCTTTCCTTCCACTCTCCTCTCTCCAACACTCTCTCTCTCCCTACTAGCATCTCTCTCGGTCCCTCCGACCCTTGCCTTTCTCACTCACAAAACTCTCGTCTCCTAAGCGTCGCCGTGGTCCGCACCTAAGTGCATTCCGCGCTTTAGAATCCTCCCTTCGTAACGTATGCCTCCGTAATCGCCGCAGGCCGCACTCACGCGCAAAAGTACCGCACCGGAGACTCGTTTCTTCTAAGCTTGAAACGTACTTGCCAGAAAGCGCAATCGAATGAACGATGCTACTTCTCTCTCTCTCTCTCTCTCTCTTTTTCTTTTTCTTTTTCTTTCTGTCTTTGTCTCTTTCTCTTTCTCTTTCTCTTTTTATCCCTTTCTCTGTCTCTTTTCCTCCGTTTCTCTACTTTTATTTCTCGAAATATTAAACGGTACGACAACGGTATAATCGTATAAAATTTTCTTATTTTCGCATATACCTACTTATTGCATATGCAATTTTCAAGCATGGTTGTAAATAATGGATAATTTTTTTTCTTTTAATCACTCCTCATACATAGCTACGTATAAACCCGAAGGTTGATTTTTCATCGCGGTCGAATAATATTTTAGAAATTCTTGACGACCTGTTATCAAGACAGAAAGAGAGAAAAAGAGAGAGAGAGAGAGAGAGAGAGATTATCGTACTAAGAACATTTTCATCGGCGATAAATTCTGATTCGTACTTACCTGCTTCACGGGTGGTCGTATTTACGTCACAATCGATCGCGCTATAAACGTGCATCCATCGTCTTAGTCTTTATCTCGATAGAAAGATAGTCCAAGAGGAACAGAGACAGAGAGAAAGAGAGAGAGAGAGAAAGAGAGAATACTCGTAGGTCAGACAGTTACACGACTTACGTGTGCGTCGAGCGAAAGCGAAGAAATTTACATGTTACTGCGAAATGGTTGCGTGTAAGAACGCTATACGTTAAAGTTCTCGTCGACGGCGGAGGTTGACATCGTCTCGTAAATGGAAATGGCTCTCTGCCGCGTCGCATAACGCGTTTTACCATTCATCGAAAGAAGCGTTCCGCGTTTCTCTCTCTTTCTCTCTCTTTAAAGCGGATGCCACGTCGTCGTGTGCCACCTATCGCGATACCGCAATGCGTTTCCGCGAATTCAAAACGTTCCTTTTTCTTTTTTCTTTTTCTTTCTTTCTTTCCGATCGATCGATGATAATGAATGACCGAATAATTTAACGACGATATTGGGACATCGTTAAAAATAATATATATTGTAAATATCAAGTGGATTTTAAATAAGGGAAATTATTACAAATAATACATATATTATCGTTACAAATATTATACGTATTATAAATAATCCAGACGTAATTGTCGATAGATACTTATCCGTATACGATCATACGAAAGAGTGTCCTTCTTTACTTCATTTTCGATAATCATCCGACTGATTTATTGACGCGTTGTAAACGACAGCCGTTGCCATCTACAAAAAGCACAAACAGGCTGTGTATATACAGAAGAGGTTGTCTTTCGTAATCCTACGAGGAACATCTGCGTGGATTTCTAGGTGGCTCGAATACGGAGACATTTTAAGCTCACGGGAACTCGTCTTTCTCTTTGGCTCCCCTTCAAGGAATTTCGGTCTACGCGATGCTCTCTTTCTCAAGCTTATATATATATATATATATATATATATGTGTGTGTATATATATAAATATATATATATATGTATATATATATAGGACCAGATGTCCTGCCACCTTGGCGCAATCAACTTCAAATGCCTACTCGTGAATTCACATGCGGCCGTCTTCCGCCTTTCGGAATTTTTCGGAGGCATTACGGTGAGTTAAAAAAAGAAAAAAGAAAAAAGAAAAAAAGGAAGTGAAAGAGAGACACAGAGATAAGAAAGATAAAGACTATGGTGTTATTAACCCCCATTAGGCCAGAAATCTCGTTTTTCTAATAATTACAGACACGCGAGGTCGCATCTGCCAGTCGATCGAGATAAAGAGCGTTAAGCAGCTGCGGTCGAGCCAGCTGTTTTTACGCTCCTCGTTCATGCGTTTAATCACGCGAAATTACGTCGACGCGATCAGAAGAAGGAGGGTAAAGAAAACAAAACAAAACAAAACAAAACAAAACAAAACGAAATAATAAAAATTAAGAAGAATAAGAAGAAGAAGAAGAAATAAAAAAAAGGGAAGGAGATCGATCGATAAGCATTCTCTATCTAATTTTCGACTTCGAACTCGTGATGTACGCGAGTTCGGTGTGATGCTTAGAAACGTAAAAAAAAAAAGAGAGAGAGAGAGAGACAGAAAAAAAAGAAAAAGAAGGAAAAAATGGTAGAGGGGAGATATTGCTATCGTTCGAGTTACCGTCTCGCATTAAGATGTGAGTCACGTCTTTTTCTGCGTTCCAAGCTAGAAATATCTCCAGGAGAGGATCCGGCCACCTTCCTCTTCTCTTCGGCACACGAAAAGGGCGACACATTTCGTTCTCGTTCGAAGACACACATACGTACATATACACACTTTCTCTCTCTCTCTCTCTCTCTCTCTCTCTCTCTCTCTCTCTTTCTCTCTCTTTCTCATTCCTCTTTGGTCCCTTTACAAGGTGGAAGGAGAGACTCTCTCGTACCGATGCGGAGACGCGTTTTCTCTCTCTTACTCTCTCTCTTACTTGCACAATTCGTAGAGAGAAGAGCACCAGATGTCCTACTACCTCGAGCGCAATCTACTTCGAATGCGTCCCCACGAATTCACATGCGGACGTGCTTCATGCAAATGTCTTTCTTGCTTGGCTCTCTCGTAAAAGAAGACCCCTGTGCTCTGGCGTTCATTAAAGTTATTAGTTTTGCGAGACTCGACGGGCGTTCCAATATTCTCAAAGGGTCGTCGTAGCGGCGTACGAGATTCGCGTATATTTTGTTCGGTCGTTTTAGAAATATAGGAAAGAATCGATGGTATCTTCCTCGTATTGAAATTATGCATTGATATTACCACTTTCTATCTATCTATCTATCTTTCTTTCTTTCTTTCTTTCTTTCTTTCTTTCTTTCCTTCTTTCTTTCTTTTATAGCCACGACGACGAAGACGAACGAATCGACTTCTCGTGTTTCCGGCCACTCGGAAATACGACGAATTCCAAAGTCGAGTGGTAGGATCGAGTTGCGTTTCCCGCATCGTTCCATCGAATCTCGAGACTTTATTCAAATTTCAGTGAAGTCGATTAACCGGTCGATTTCCTTGGATTTACCATAGACGAAAAGAAAAAGATTATATATATATATATAGATTTATATAGATATCTACATAAATTAAAGATTATATAGATATCTATATAAAATAAAGATTTATATAGATATCTGTATAAATCTATTATTTATATTAAATATAATATATAATATAAATATATAGATTTATATAAACATTTATATATACATAGATAGAGATAGATAAATAAAGAGAAAGAGAGAGAAAATTTCGACTTTCGCGGCTAATAGTTTGAGCTTACACGAACGACGATGGAAAAGAGAAAAGTGAGAAGATAATAGAACAGAGAGTTTCTCTCTCTCTCTCTTTCTCTCTTTTTTAAAATCCCTTACGCTACGCTGAACGTCTCGGGATCTATCGCAGTCGAATGTCTTTTCCACTTTGACGCAATCTACTTTGGAGCACTCGAACGTTCCAACGGATTTTCGCATCCGCTCGGTATCACGCGAGGAACTTCGTAGCCGCGCGTTTGCGATCGGGTACAAAAGATATCGTCCGTACACGACGTCCATTAAAGTTATTAGACACGAGTCCTCTCTGGATTCTCATTCCGTGAAACTATTTCTGTCTTGGACGCTTCCCGCTCCTGGTACTTGTTGGTCCAATGCTTCGTTACCGGAATGAAAGTTTCACGGATTAGATACTTGATTTTACCTTTCTGCCTTTTAAAAGCACAGGTAAAAAATATATTAAGAGTTAAAACTAACGCTTCTCGAGCTTCTTTTACGTTTCGTTTTTCGTCCTATTTTTCATTTTATTAAAACAATCGTTCCTTCGATTCTCCCGATTTCGATCAATCTTTTCAAGACACGAAACACTTCTATCTTATTCTTTTCTTTTTCTATCTTTCACTTCTCTTCTCTTTTTTCTTTTTTCTTCTTCTTTATTCTCCTCTTTCTCAAAATATCAACGATCAACGACAAGAAACGTGGTCGCGGATAAGAGCCCTCGAGTACTTTTTTAATAAGCAATAGCGTTTGCCTTCGAGATAAGAGCGACAGAAAAGTAAGAGACGAGAAGAAGAGGAGGTACAATGGCAAAGAAAAAAAAAAGAAGGAAAAAAAAGAAAAGAAAAGAAAAGAAAAGAGAAAAAAAGAAAAGAAAAGGAAGAAAAAGTAGGGAATAAGAGAGAATGGATATGCCTCTCGCAGCCCTTTTTCCCTTTTTAGATCGTCGCAAAAGGGCACACGAGCACAGGGTGCCTCTCGTAGATCGTCGAAGGGCCGAAAACCTTATTTCGCCGCGTGTACCCTCTAGTCAATGAGACTTACCCCTTTTCTTTTCGTTCACCCTTTTTTGCTCGGTCAACGTGGCGACAGAAAAAAAAAAAGAGAGAAAAAGAAAAAAAGAGAAAAAGACTAACGGACCTGCTGAGTTGATTGTAGCGAGAACAAAAAAAAAATAAATGAATGATTGAATGAATAAATATATGAATGAAAATATAAAGAAATGATAAGAAAAAATACGATCACGCTCGAAATAATTTGCTTGAAAATCATCCCGTTTGATTTCTACTTTCTCGTTCGTCGTCGTTCGTCGTCGTTCGTCGTCGACGTCTAACCTCGTTTTAACGACTTTCCCTTATTTTCAAGTACTACGGAAACTCTCGTAAATTCGAGAAACGGCACCGGCCCTGCTAACGTCGTAACTTACACGTGACAAACTTTCGATGACTAATTGCGCAACATTTACATGGGGAAAGCCGTTGCGTGGCGTTAGAAAGGGCCTCTAGACGTTTAACCGTGATTTACAATGCCCCGTGAATAAAATGTCCCGTTTGCAGAGTATAAGTACTTACAACCAAACAACACCGACTCTAACCAAACCGTACTGGTCTTATTCTTCTTCTTCTTCTTCTTTTGCTTCTTTGACTTTTTTTTTTTTATCTTTCTTCGTTTCGATACCACAATCGACGTTTCAAACATTCCCGATCTAATCGTAAATTAATTTCACGAACTACGAACTTCCTTCTCGTTCTTTTTTCGTTCAAACCTTAACGAGATTTAACAATGAAGAAACAGAGAAAGGGATGCGAGTTTGGTGTCGAGGTAGAAAATCGAATAAATAAATGGCGTCGTCGATATCTCTTATCTCGCGTACGCAATTTTATATTTAATCCTCGTCCCGCGTCGAAGGCTTCGCGAAACCTAACTCCCTCGAAGTTTGCCGATCGCTTCCAATAAACGACATCGTCGAACTTTTAACGAAGTTTATCCCCCTGCAACTTTTATCTCTCTCTCTCTCTCTCTCTCTCCCTCTTTCTCTCTTTCTATCTATCTATCTAGCTATCTCTATCTATCTATCTATCTATCTATCTATCTATCTCCGTTCCCGGAGCAAACGCGTCTCGAGAAAGTACAACCAATGGAATGAAATTTTCTCAATGAAATTTCGAATTACGGAGAAGCGTCGTCACGTTTGGAAATAAATGAAATGAATTCGTAAAATTTTCGAAACACGAATGGGCTGTCTTTTAAACTAAAATAAAAGAGATTAATGATAACAAAAAATAAATGAAATGAAATGAATATAGTATGGAGGAGAGAGAAAGAAAGAGAAAGAAAAAGAGATAGAGATAGAGATAGAGAAAAGAAAATTAAATTTATATATATATGTCTATGCGTGTATCTACATATGTATATATATATATAAAATAATATATATAAACTAAATAAATAAATAAATAAATATTTTTAATATTTATATTAACAATAAATGAATATAATATATGAATTAATAATTAAATAAATATAAATAGTTACATATAAATATATATATATATATATATATATATATATATATATATAAAGTTAAAAAGAAAATAGGAAATGTAGAGAATACGGGTTTTACTATAAATCACAAGGACGAGAGAGACATGGTAGAACGATTCGGAGGACAGCAAAGTTCTCGGAGGTAAAGCGAGCGTGCCAGGCCCGGAAACGGTGGCATTGTCTAGGACCCCTTCTCTACTTCCGGCGCGCAATGTTTCGCCTGTCTTGCGAATCGTGCAGTGCAAATTTCGAAGGCAAGGAAGGTAAGGAAAGGAAAGGCAAGGCAAGGCAAAGCAACGTGCAGCAGGTGGGCACGCACCTGGAGCCGGATTATTTCGTGTTCCACCCTCGGAGAGAATCTACGGCTTTTATACAGTCCCTTCCACGAACTAGTCAAGATATCCTTGAATATCTTCTCCATTTTTCTCTGATTTCTTTTGCACATTCAACAACAAATTCGTTATCGATCTTAAACGACTCGTTCTTAAATTCTTACGCATTTATCTACGTTAAATTACGTGTCAGTATTACGTGTTCTCCAAATTTAATACACGTGCCTACGCAAATATATTCTAATACTTCTACTTTTATTTTACTTTATTTTTATTTGTTTTCTTTGAATTTTATCTTTTCTTCTTCTTCTTCTTCTTCTCTTGATAGGATATAACGAAGAAAAATTCGTATTCGAGAAATTATATATTTCAATACGTTTTATTTTACTTTACTTTTATTTATCCATTTATTAATTCTTTTTTTTTTTTAATTTTATCTCTTCTTCTTCTCCTCCTTCTTCTTCTTCTTCTTCTTCTCTTGATAGGATATAACGAAGAAAAATTCGTATTCGAAAAGTTATACATTCTAAGAAGTTTTATTTTACTTTATATTGATTGATTGATTGATTGATTTTTTTTCTTGAAATTTCTCTTCTCCTTCTTCCCTTCTTAGTACGATATAACAAATCGTAAAAGAAAAACAAATCGATTCGATAACTTATTATTTTACCATACATACGTACATACGTACATACATACATACGTACATACATATACGCAGCCGCGTGTTATCCGAGAGAATTACATTAGACTCAATTAGACGTCAAGAGCGTGCATTAGCGACGCGTTGAGAAACGTTAACAACGTGCTAAATGCGTGTCCCGAACGATTTACGAACGCCTACGAACCGCGACGCTTTAGACATCCGGCTTGAAATTTGGTGAACCGACTGTACGAGTTAGGTCGTATCGTCCTATTCGTACTCGTACGTAGTCGTCGTAGTCATCGTAGTCGTCGTAGTCGTCGTAGTCGTTCTCCTGTATTACACGAAAGTTACGATAGCGCGCCTTCCGCTACAGATCGCACAATTTGTGGAATAACCGGCAGAGGCTATACGCTTCGCTAAAATTCGAGCGTCTATTTACGAATCGCAGTTGCCGGGGCCAACCGGGTGGACAACAGCTGGTCACCAGGTGATGAGCTCATCGTGACTTTAGATTATTATCGGCGAATACACACACAATTCGGCTTTGGAGTCTCGTTTGGACAAGGAAGATAATCTATCGATTTTCGTGATCGAAGTAATAATAATACGTCGTGGTAAATCGATTGGAAAGAAAGAAAAAAGATCTTTCGGATTTTCTCCTTGTTGTTTTTTTCTTTTTCTTTTCCATTTCCTCCTATCTTCTTTTATTTTATCAAATCAAGAGGAGAAGAAGAAGAAGAAGAAAAAAAAGAAAAGAAAAATCAAGTAAAATCAATGATATATTCGAATATATCATTTGTTTTATTTACTTGTTTATTCATTTATTATTATTACTATCTTTTTTTTTCTTTTTCAATAAATGATAGATACCTTGAAAATCCATTGTCTCGTGATCTCGACGGCCAATAATCTCTCTTCTCCCTGTCATAACATAAAACATATATGTACGTATGTAGTTTCATTGATATCGTGGTAGTAATAATACTCCAAAAAAAAAAAAACAGATAAATAATACACGCACGACAAATTTGGTGCGCCAGAGTGGAGATAGAAATCAGACGATCTACTTTTATTATAGGTATTACCGTGACAAACGAAGCTTCGACGGTAGGGATTTATACCCAACAGAAAAAGTCTTTCCCTTTTGTTCCTCCCTTTCTTTCTCTATTTTCTTCTCTCTCTCTCTCTCTCTCTCTCTCTCTCTCTCTCTCTCTCTTTCTCTCTTTCTTTTTCTCTGACCCTCCACCTGTAGGTGACGCGTTTCTTTTGGCCAACTATACGAGCATGGCTCGTGGTACTCTAGCAAATAAAAGTAGAAATGCCCTTGGATAACGAGACGATCCCCGATGGACCATCCGAGGGAAGTAGCCCTTATCAAGAGTCACCCTCTGAATTCTCTTATGGCGTACGTCCGTCTTCAAATTGTATATGCCTTACTCTTTCTTTCTATTATATATATATGTGTGTAGATATATACACACATAACACACACATATACGTAGCCATCGCTATCTCTATCTCTATCTCTATCTCTATCTCTATCTCTATCTCTATCTCTATCTCCATCTCCATCTCCATCTCCTTTTTCCTTCTCTAGGTATTCGTCCTTCGACGAGATGCTTTCATTGCTCCACTTACCACGAACTCTCGTGTTTGCCTATTTGCGCAGTTCCGTCATTAGGAAATCTCTGACGTAGCTATTCTTCCACGGAGAATTTTAGTCGGCTCGTTGCTTTCAAAACCTACCACTTATTTCTTCGTATAACAACGAACGAGATGAACGTTTAACAATGGAAGGGAAGGGAGAGACAGAAAGAAAGAAAGAGAGAGAACGAAAAAAAGAAAAAGAAGAAGAAGAAAATCGATGCGTTCTTCGAGACACGATTCGTTCTTCGAGATGAAAACAAAAAAAAAAAGAAAGAAGAAGAACGAAAATGAAATGAAATAAAAGAAAAAATAAGAGGCAAACGCGATCGTTACGATCGAAGGATACCTTTTCTTTTTTTTCTTTTCTTTCCTCTACGCACATCCGTATTTCGGAAGGAAGAGAATTTTTCATGTGGAAAATATGACCGAACTGGCATCGACTTAACGAACCGTTAAACCGTGTTTGACCATCGCGCGCAGCCCTTGACCCATTACACCCGTTACACTTGTCTTCTCGATGAGAGAGAAAGAGAGAAAGAGAACGAGAGAGAGAGAGAGAGAGAGAGAGAGAGAGAGAGAGAGAGAGAGAGAGAGAGAGAGAGAGAGGCAAACCCCCTCGACTTTTTCACAGTCCTGTTACCATACGTAACGAAGTAAAACCCGATTGCATGGATTCCTTTCCTCGTGTTTTTCTTGATTTACATTCCTACGCTCGAAATTGACGTGATTTGAAAAATCTCGTGGAACTCTTAATATTCCTCATTTTCAGTAGATTTAATAATCTGAAATTTTCACAAATTAAACGGCTACACGTTTTATACCATGTACACTTATCTGTGTTATATGTACGTGTGCTCTATAGCGAAGGAAAGAAAGAAAAAGTAAAAATCGAGATCGAATGGATCATTTGTATTTGTACAATATGTTGTATTGTACCAGCTCGATCAATTGACTCTCTCTTTCTCCCTCCCCCTCTCTCTCTCTCTCTCGCAAACGAGACGTTTTCAACGTTTATCTCGGTCGTTTTACAATCGAGAACGCAATAGAAGGATGGCAATCGGCAAATCGCAGTAAAGCGGGTAAAAATCATTATCCTTTTCCGCTCACTTGGCGCGATCTATTACGCGGCGCATCGGCTTTGGGCAGCTTGTAATCGAGATCGAAGGTAGAGACGATGAAGAGCTTTGGCTTCGATCGTTCTCCCTCTTTCTCTCTCTCTCTCTCTCTCTCTCTCTCTCTCTTTCTCTTTCTCTTTCAATCGTTTTCTCTCACTTTTTTCCTCGACGTAGCCGACATGGATCCGTTCGTCTATATACGCGATATAGGAATCGAGGATTAAATCAATGTAGCGTGCGAGCGATATGAACTCACCGAAACGTACGTAATACGCTTCTGAGCCGGTGCCGCAAAAAGCTCCATTCGAGAGAATCGAAAATTTGTCCGCTCCACGTTTTCGTGAATCTCTCGAGTCGTCGATCATCTGTAAAGCGACGCTTTCATGATCTATACGCTTACGATTTATCCGATTCGTGTTTATGGTACCTATATACATACATATTGAGAAGTAATAATAATCAATTCCATTTCGACAAATTTTATCGATAGATAGATAGATAGATAGATAGATATATGCATACATATATACATATCAATACATATACATATGAACTATGTCAAATCGAGAACGCGTTTATCAATTCACGCGAACGTTCTATTTTTATCGAACAGTTTAAAATGATAAGTAACGTCACTCTTATCACATTCGATCGCAGATATTTTTGTATGTGAAAATCACATTTTACCACAAATCGATGATTGTTATCACGATATACAGGAATAAGGCAGAGAGAGAGAGAGAGAGAGAGAGAGAGAGGAAGAAAGAGAGGAGAAGATACATTTGGAAAAGATGGAAATTGCACTGCTTTTCAATACCATCATTGTTTTTCGTTGTAGGATCGATAATAACAATGTTTAAATATCATTCGAAAACGATTCTCTTTCTTTCTCTCTCTTTTTTTTTCTCTGTTACTTTTCCATGTTTCCATGTTGGTCATCCATATAAAATGAAACAGTCGAGCAAGACAGTTGCATGAATTCATAAACCAACGAGAGAGAGTGAGAGAAAGACAGACACACACACACACACAGAGAGAGAGAGAGAGAAAGAGAGAGAGAGAGAGAGTAAACGAATGTCCTCTCTATCCTCTCTGGACGATATCGCGGTATAATATCCGTGACTATTTCGTCGTTGCGGCGTAATTCCCATACATATTAAAGTACACTGGATTCGACGATGGTTCGCTTCATAAATTTACGAATATCTCTGGCGTGTGGTGGACGAAGTCGCATCGAAAACGATCGTAACTTTCCTAGAGAGAGTGAAACGACCTCTCGACCGTCGATCGTCGAAACCATAAAATCGTGGGCCGCTTTAAAGTGCTCGTGAAAGAAGAGAGCGTGCGAAAAGAGAAGGAGAGAAAGAGAGAGAAAAAGAGAGAGAGAGAGAGAGAAAGAAAAGAATAAAGAGAGAGAAATGGTAGGAGTGTTTCGTAACGATAAATTCGTCTTTCTTCGTTTCGAACGAACGGCAAGCGCGGGGAGAGAACGAGCGTAATAATTACCGTGCCACGTCGAGCCCGATTTGAATCAAGGCTTTTGGAAGGCCGGGGCTTAGTGGTTTGCCTTTTGTACATCGTGTCTATTTTATCCCGCACGTAGAGAGAGTCACGAAGCCCTTTGATGTTCGGCAAGACTCTTAGCGCGACGGATGATGGAGGAGGGGCAACGAAAGCTCACCGCGTGAATGTTAGAGAAAGAGAGAGAAAGAGAGGAGAGGGGAGAGGTTGTCGGGGAAAATGAAATGAGAGCGAGGGGAATAGAACGAGAGACGAAGGGATGGTAAAGTCTAGGGGATAAAGAAAAAGAGAGAACGAGAGAGAGAATGTGCTAGGAAGAACGGCACGCTGCGAACCTTCACCGTTTCTTTTTTCTATCACTTAGAACTTGGAAAATTTTCTTCGCCTTTGAGCCCATCGCACTTCGACTCTCCTACCACCCCGTTATTGCGTTCCTTCTCTCTCTCTCTCTCTCTCTTTTTCTCTTTTGGTTTTCTTCTTTCGGTTTTCTTCTTTTTCTCTCTTCTTTCACGGTATCACCATGGATATAGCCTAGAGTTTCTCTTTGATGTGCCTAAGTCTCTAAATTGTTATTCTATAAAGAACGAACTTCCGTCTTCCTTTATTCTCTCTCTCTCTCTCTCTTTCGAATTCTTTCCTCTTTCCTTTTTCCTTCTTATATCTTTGAGAAGAAGAGAAAAAAAGGTATGAAAGAGAGAAATAATAGGATGTAACGCGTGCCAAAGGAATTTTTCCTTCGTAATGCTCGAAGGTAACGTGGAGCGGTTTATTTCTATCTTTTACGCTTTATTTTCTTTTTTCAAGGCGATAGAAAAATAAGAGAGTATCTCTCTCTCTTTTTTTCTTTCTTTTTCTCTTACTTTTACTCTCCGTCTATCGCATATCATTTCGATACCACTTAAATGAAAATATTAACTCTCGATGGATCGATCGATCTCTTCTTAAGCTTTCGTCGTGAATCGGACGTGACGAAGATAAGCGATATAATGGAGTATACCTACTTGGATGGAAGTCGGTACGTTTGAGGCGAGTTTGATTGTTATCGGTTAATGTGGATTGAAGGAGGAGGAGCGAAAGGAGAAGGAGGACGAGGAGA
>NC_066586.1:1362500-1370000 GCF_905475345.1 Vespula vulgaris | reverse complement strand
CGATCGATTGATTCAACGATACGTGTGAGAGCGATGCGTGAAAGAGAAAATAAAAAACAGAAAAAAAAAATAACACACGGTAGAGATACATACGGTATGTTGAGCGCGTTTAAAAGAATGAAACGAGCCACCAAATTGCAAAGAGTCGAATGGCGAATGGTGAACAACCTGCGTGCGAGAAAGAGAAACAGAGAGGAGAGAGAGAGAGAGAGAGAGAGAGAAAGAGAGAGAGAAAGAGAGAGGGATGGGATAAGCGCGACGATCGGGCCACGCTCTCGGCAATTTTGTACTCCATTGGTACGGCATAAATCCCTTTTAACGTCGGATTCAATGCGGCGTAAGCTCGCCTTCCTCCTCAAGCGTGTATATCGAATCCTCGTATTTTTGCCGCTGGGAAGCTCGTTTCGTGATACATCGAAGATATATCTAAGAAACGTGAAAGAGAAAGCGAAAGAAAAGTAGATAGGTAGTTAGATAGATAGTTAGATAGATAGTTAAATATATAGCTCGATAATAGATACGAGCTATCTACGTCGATATCATAGATTTTTACATATATACTTTGTAAATATATTTCGAAGCATCTTCTCTCTCTCTTTCTCTCTCTCTCTCTCTCTCTCTCTCTGTTTCTGTATATTTATCTTCTTCGTGTTTGTTATTCGTTTAAGAATCACGTGGAATTTTGTCCTCTCAATGTCGTTTCTTAAATTACTCTCTCTCTCTCTCTCTTTCTCTGTGTGTATGTGTGTGTGTGTGTATCGAAATCGACTTCGTTCAAGAATCACGTAGTATTTTGCCTCTTCAATGACGTTCCTTAAATTACTTTCTCTCTCTCTCTCTCTCTCTCTCTTTCTTTCTCTTTCTGTATGTGCGAAAAGAATCGAACGGATGTATAAACTTTGGTAGTGTTAAGTGCTACGAAATGAGAGATACTCTCGGGCGAAAATTAAAGGGAAATTAGGGCGTCGCTCGTAACTCCTTTCTTCGCTCGTTCCTTTCTCGTCCTTATCCCCGTTCTCCACTTCTTCATCCAGCACCATTTCTTCTTCTTGGATAATATTTTTCTTCGTAGGTAGTAGAAGGGATCGAATAGTTGATAGGGTAGGGTACAGAAGGTGGGGTGGGATATAGGTTTCTGGAGTGGGGGGACTTAGAGCGAACCACCACACCGAAGCTAATACCGCAGCTCTCTTTCTCCTCTTCTCTCTCTCTCTCTCTCTCCTCTATCCACGACGAAATTAAGGGAAATCGTGTGCCGCTTGGCGCCCACTACGTACGAGCGCACCATCGTGCTACAGAGGAGAAAATCGATATGCAAATCTACGCGCAAATCCTAGTAATCTTGCTCGGCCGTCCTGCAGCCCTTGCTTGCAACGTCTCGACGACTCTACGTTCGTATGCACGCGTCTTTCTCTCTCTCTCTCTCTCTCTCTCTCTCTATATATATATATATATATATATATATATATATATATATATATATAATGTGTCGATGTATGTGTGTGCTCGTTGTGCTTTACCACCCCATCTTCTCTCTCTATCTATCTATCTATCTATCTCTATCTCTCTCCTTTTCTTTCTTTCTCTCTTGCTTTCACTCTTATACCGTCACCAAAGCCGACATCCACGCTTTCGTCGTGTGCTTTAATACACACGCGAGAAAGAGAGAGAGAGAGAGAGAATGAGTGAGTGAGAGAAAGAAGGTGTGTGCGAGAAAGAGATGGGTGAGATGTTATAAAGCGGAGTTAGCTCGGGTCTGAAGGATCGTGTTCGTCGGCTACCTTCGACGACAGGGCTTTATCGAGGTGAAAAAGGTTGCTCGACATCGACCTCCTGCCGCCATGAAGTGAACACCTTCACACCATTCCCCTCTTTACTTTCTTCTTCTTCTTCTTCTTCGTCGTCTTTCTCTTTCTCTTCGTCTTTCTCTTTCTCCTTCGAATCGTTTTTACAAAATGTTACCATCTCTCTTTCTCTCTCTCTCTCTCTCTCTCTCTCTCTTTCTCTTTTTCTCTCATCTTCGAGTAGAAACGAAAAGAACGATGAATTATTGTCGCCTTGGGTTTTATTGTCGCAAACGATACAATCTTTTTCACGACTACGATCCTTAGTTTTTTTCCTTTCCTCCTTTTTCCTTTTCTTCTTAGCGTTAAGACTGCGTCGTAAATATTGATTACGATTCGAGGACGTACGTACATATGTACGTACGTATGTACGTCGTTGAGATAAAGTTCCTTCTTTCAGACGGAAATATTTATGTTTGGGTTGTAACGTGACGACATTTGTACACTTTTTTCATAAACGACTTTTAATATTGAACTTTGAAAGAAAACATAATAACGATACGTGCCAGCAAGCATTCCATTTACGTACGTACGTAGTTACAAATTGGTTTTCCTGTAAAAAGTCTCATCTATCTATCTATCTATCCATCTATCTATCTATCTATCTATCTATTTATCTATCTATCTATGTATACTGCAAAATGGTTTATCTACGTATGTACGTACGTATATACGTTTGTATGTATGTAAGTATCTATTCAATTCCTCATTTTATCTTACGTAGAACCGGCAATAACTCAAGACAAGGTAAAGTTCATTGTAGCCTCGAGCGTGCGAACCCAAGTTTTCGTCTTATTCCAAGCTGAGTCAGTCAGCAACGACGAGTTCTTTTTATTCGCGAAAGGTCAGACCCGGAGGAAGGAAGACGATCAATCTTGATCCCAATTATCGCGTCGTTCAGCGCCCGTAATTGAGTCGGTCTCAGACCCTTCCAATTTCTTTTTAACGTTCGGAAAGCCAAAACAATGACGATCGAAGGAGGTACCTCCTTCGACTTCCTTCTTCGTGAAAGGAAAAAAGAAAACAAAAAAAAAAAAAGAAAAAAGAAGAAGGAATAAGAAACAAAGAAAGAAACAAAAAGAAGTAAAGAAAAAGAGTGAAAACGTGTTTTTGCCCTTGACATACCTCCGTCGTTCGGTTTTGTGCCAATAATTTATCAACGAGCGCAAACGGACAAGGAGAGTACATTGAAATTTTCTTAACGACGATCACGCTTGATTTTCTCCGTTTTCGTTGCGTCAAGGCTTTACGTTGAAATTCGAAGGGGACAGAGAAAGATGGAAAAAGAAAGAACAGTATGTTTTAACTGTCGACGTAACATTGCTTTTTCTTTTTTCTTTTTTTTTTTTTTGATCGGGTTCAATTTTTATATCATTTTTTAAATTTCGTTTTTGTTTTACAAGAGGATAATAATATATTCTTCCTCGGATAATATCCGAACTATTTGCGAAGCGACCCGGATGATCGATATATGGAATTTTCTAATATATATTATTTTTCGAGATTCTTCGAGAAGAAAACGGGACGGACAAGCTCGATAGGGACGTATGATCGATCGTTCCGGGTGATCTTATCGTTTGAGATCCTCGATTTGTCATCGATCAAAGTTTCGAGGCTTGAAGCAACAGGATTACGTGTGTTACGTTCGTAGATGTTAACGTTGCTGCTGGGTACATGTATATGGCTGCTTTCACGTAAATTCATCCGCTCGACATCGACACCTAATTAGCACTAAAACCTGGGATGCGTCGAACGCCTAGCGTTCGTGGAAAAGCTGTCTCGTTTCACGTGTCATCTCTCTCCCTCTCTCTCTTCCTCTCTCTCTTCCTCTCTCTCTTCTCTCTTTTACAATTAGTTAAGCGAGAACAAACCGCATCGAGGTAGATAGAGATTAAGCAACATAGAAGCACTATGTTCACGTCAACATCGATGTAGAAACGAAGAGAAAGAGAGAAAGAGACAGAGACAAAGACAAAGAGAGAGAGAGAGAGAGAGAGAGAGAATGAGGAGAGATCAACTCTTCTCGATACCTCGAAACTTTCTCATGGTTACTAGACATTATTTCTGGAAACTCTCGAATATACTTAATTAAGCGATATTTGAGTACTTTTCCCATATCCCCAACCCTCTCTCTCTCTCTCTCTCTCTCTCTGTCTTTTCTTTACACTACCATCAGAGTTTACGTTCGCAAGCTGTTATTATCAAAAGCCACTGGATTTTCGTAAGAAAGCACGAACGCGCTTCAGGGGGTTGCTGATGTTGGTACCACTAGTGTGGTTGACTTCCCATCCTCTATATAGACATCTTACCTGAACTAATATTGTTAAGGTCTAATTAGTACCACCACGACACCCACCGACCTTCTTCCTCCTCCTCCACTTCCACCTCCTTCTTCTCTTCCCACTTCTACTCCTCCTTCTTCCATCATCACCATCACCACCATCACCACCACCACCACCACCACCATCGCCGCCTTCTTCCTTTTCATGCTCCCTAGGTTACTCCTTGCTTCTCCCCTTTTCGTACCACTTCCGTATTCCGACCTTGCAGCAGTCTAGGCAGCAACGGCAACAGCACCCGCAACTCACCCTTAAACCCTGTTACACTTCGCTCCGACGCCCGAGTTATGAACGAGCGTGCGAGCGAACGAACGAACGAACGAACGAACGAACGAACGAACGAGCAAACTTACGTATGAGAGAGAGAGATAGAGAAATAGAGAGAGAGAGAGAGAGAGAGAGGAGTAAGATCCTTTGCGCACTAGCTATATTATGAGCCACTTCTGCTGGAGTATGTTTCGTTTATGGATAAATTCGAAATGAGGGGACGGTACTTGTGTACGATAACAATGCCGTAACAACTTGCCTTCACGCTTACTCGCGCTTTTACTACAACGATGATATTACTCTAAACCGGTAAACGTAAACATTACGTTTGTTTTGTTCTTCTGCGAAAACGTTCGTCTGTTCGTACCTTCGTTTAGTTCGTTTCTACGTATTATCAAGCAAATAAGTAAGTACTCAAATCGTTTCGCCGTAACTCGCACTTTCTCTAGTTTGAAAGAAATTCTTTCTTCTCTCTTTCTCTCTCTCTTTCTCTCTTTATCTCTCTAAATGTCTGTTTCCTTTTTTATTTAGAAAAAGAGAGAGAGAGAGAGAAAGAGAGAGAGAGGGTGTTCATTTCGTATGTAAAAGTTAAAATTGATATTAAAAAAAAAAAAAAAGAAAGAAAGAAAGAAAGAAAAGAAAAAAGAAAAAATAGAGAAGAAGAACATAATTTAAAAATCTTTTTGAAACTGAGTGAAAAGGAAGAGCAAGAAGGTAACTATGCGAAAGTAAAACTCGTTCGTGAATATTGGTTTCGTTAACCATCCACTCGTATCTTAGAAGATCTATCCATTACGGATAAATTTCAAATAAGGGGAAAATGTATGCACGCTTACTACCTTACTTACATATGAGAATATTTCAAAGAGGAGAGACTCTCTCGTACACTCCTCCAACCCCCTTACCTATCTTCATCCTCGTGCTTCTACCACCGTTCTAACAACCCCCAAGGAAAGTCTTCTTAATTGAAGTAGTAGTCTTAATCGTACTTTCCCCAATATGTTCCTATCGTCTTCGTACCTTTATAAATTATCCGATTAAGAGTTATTGCTCTTTTTATGATCTTGCTATCTTATTTCTCTTTTGTATCGTTACATGATGGTATTATAATTTGTTACATGATTGTTCTATAAACGTGCGTTTTTAATTTAAGAATAATAATGTACGAATGTATTACGTATATATCTGTCATTGCTTTATTACTTCATTCTTGCGAATTATTCGCGAGTCTCTTTTCGTTTTTTCTTTCTTTCTTCTTTTTCTTCTTCTTTTTTCCTTTTACAACGTTCGTTCGAATTTTTCACGATTATATCGTGTTAGATTTAATGGTAGATCGTGAAGGAAGTAAATGCGTACCTATCTCTCTATCGTTTTTATCGTTTCATCGATTACACGTATTGGCTATTTTCTGTTCTTTTCCTTTTTTTCTTTTTCATTTTTATTCTTTTCTCTTCCCGTTCGAATATCTTCCTTATGTACCCATTTGTATCACGAAACAAAAATAGTTGGAAAGTTCTGATAAGATCGTTAGTTTCATCGTTCCTTAACTTTCCTTCGTTCTATAAAGAAGCCGTACAGAAGGGGTAGTCACGAAAGATGGCTCGTTAAGGAACTAGGAATTTGTAAAAGGCAAACGATGAAATAAGTGAAACGGGTGGGGAATAGGGTGGAGTTGGGAGAATGCACAGAAGAAGAGGGGTGAGAACAGGACGTTAACAAGTTCATCGTATAAAGGGATTTTCGATAGAACCGTCCGTATGAAATTGGATCTGTATGGTTGAAAACGAGTAGTCAAGTCCTCGTAACGCGAGACGAACAGATTAAACTAAGAAGTTGACATTTCCTTTGACCCTAGCCTTTGCCGAGTGACATCGGATTTAATTAATTTTAAAAACAGATACATTTATCTTACGAAAATACCGATGGATGTGCGGGTACCCGTCCTCTTACTATCACTACTACTACTACTGCTACTTGTACTACTACTACGCTACTACTACTTACTTACTTTAGTAGAAACAGCTGACTACGATAAATTTCAGACACAGACGTTACCACGCCGAGAGTATTTCTTCCGGCAGCGTTTTCGCAGAAACTATGTATTTCATGGACTATGGTATTTTTCGTATTGCAGTGGGAACAAGTAGAGCGTAGAATTACGCGAAAGAGATATTGCGAGTATAGGAGAGGGAGGAGGACGTACGCCTTGTTCAGCATTTACAAAATTGCGCGAATTTATGATATTACATACTTTAACTTGACTTGAGTCGTAATTGAATGAGAAAAAAAAAAAGAAAGAGAGAAAAGAAAAAGAAGAAAGAAAACTTCGTCCCTATTAAGTCGACGAAGTTTTCTATTATCGTTAAAATATTACTTTTTGAATATAGATATTTTCGTACAATCTTTATAGTTTTTTCCTTCGTTTGTTTCAGGGCCGATGTAATCGGGAAAAGCCACCCTGCAAATACTTCCATCCTCCTCAACACCTTAAGGACCAGCTTTTGATAAACGGACGGAATCACTTAGCCCTGAAGAACGCGCTGATGCAACAAATGGGCCTAACGCCTGGTCAACCATTAGTGCCTGGCCAGGTACCAGCAGTGGTACGTCAACCAATTAATACAACAATCGTTGCACCACTTCTGCTCTTTTCACACATCCACATATATTATAATAATATCTCATCACGATCGAAAAGTTTTCATTTTTTGTCTGTGTTAGTCGAGAGGTTTATACCACTAGATACCTTTTTTTTTTCTTGGTAGGCAACGCCGTGTAAGATCGTGTACGGTGCGCTGAGAAAAATGAAGACATTTTTTCTTTCTTTCTTTATTTCTTTCTTTTTCTTTTTCTTTTTTTTTTCTCTATTCGCCATGCAAAGAAACGGTCAAACGTTTCTTAATGAATTTTATTATTCGTTTAAATAACGTTACTTCAAGTTCCATTTGACGAAACTTTTCAGAGATTTGATGTTCGAAAATGGCCGTACACCGTACACGTTCACCTGCGTTCGTTTTTTTTTCTGCGGGCATTGCACCGAGAGATGAATT
>NC_066586.1:1325000-1360000 GCF_905475345.1 Vespula vulgaris | reverse complement strand
TAGAAGAAGAGCTCTCCGCTGCGAAAGTCCTTTTCTCTCCTCGTTCCATCGTTAAAACGTACCGAACGGTGTGTCTCGAGGAAGGAGCAGAGGAAAGGGGGTGCTCGCGCGGTTTGAAAGAGTAAGGAAAAAAAAAGAAAAAGAACAAAGTATGAAAAAAAAAGGAATGGAGCGACAGCGACCGGGAGAGATGCAAAGACGGAGCGAAGGTGGGAGATTTGCGTTCTAATCCGCTTTACCTGGATACCTTCCGGGGTGTGTTTTCGCAGGCAACGAATCCGTACCTGACCGGTATGCCGCAGGTGGGCAACGCGTACAACCCGTACTTCGCGCCCAGCCCGATAATGCCGGCGATAATGGGCCCGGCGGACCCGACGGGAGTCGGCAGCCCACTCGGCGTCGTCCCGCAGACGGTAGCGATGCCGCAGAAGATGCCACGTACAGACCGCTTCGAGGTATGTCAACCACCAAACTACATTCAACAACAACAACAACAACAGCAACAACAACAACAACAACAACAACAGCATGGGGCCCAACACGGCGCAGCCGGGGCCTCAAGGTGCCCGATGGCCGCGCCCAATACCGTGTACCAAGTGCCGGCCGGTCCCCCCAATCAGGTGTCGCCCGTATCCACGATGCAATCTGTCAATCACCCACCTTCCCCGACCGCGACCATCACCACCGCGACCACCTCCATCTGCACGCCTCTACATAATCCTCACGCCCATCACCACGCGATCCACAACATCGTCTACGTTCATGCCTACTATTAGTCGAATATTTCGTCTTCTACCAACGACTACCGCTCTCCTATTTTCCCTTATTTCACGATTATACCTTATATCTATCCACCTTTGATCTAATCAACCCCTATCTTCTTTCCTTCACTTATCCTTACTCCGAAACCTCACATCACACCATCTTCATTCTCTCTTTCTCTTTCTATCTCTATCTCTCTGTCTCTCTCTCTCTCTCTTTCTCATTCTGTCTCTCTCTTTCTCTCTTACTTTCAGTCTATCTATCTATCTGTCTCTCTTGTATCTTTCTTATCCAACGGTATATCACACTCAACTCCACCCAAACATCCAAAAACCCTATCGATCGCGAAACCGTCGTCTCATTCATCGATCGAAGCTACCCCATCGATCTTCGATCGAATTCGGTTCGCCGATACGATCTAGATCAAGACGCATCGATCGATCGATATCCGACGATCATTTCGCGGTGATCGAACGCTAGCTCTATGTCGTTTTTATCATTTCCTTTTACGATAAGTAAAAGGATGGGAAAGGAAATGAAAAAGGAAAATTGAAAAAAGAACAAAAAAAGAAACGAGAAACAAAAAAAAAGATTAAGAAAATGGAAAAAAAAGAAAGAAAGAGAGAAAACAAATTAGCCTAGGCTGGAAATCGAAAGATCCCTGGCTCTTTCTTGTCCGGTTTTTTTTTACGCACGATCGTGGAAACGAAAACGTCGGATGCCTAGCTAAGATTGCAAAGTTCTATAAATAATATAAATATAGTATATAATATTATATATATATATACATACTTACATATATATATATATATGTATGAATGTATATGTAAAATTACGAGATGATATTTACATACATACGTACACGTAGCTCCGTACTCGTGTGTTAGTTTCGAAGTAAAGAAGTAGGAGAAAACTTGAAAAAGGCGCGCGCGTTTCTCTCGGTATAATAAAAGAGGAAAAAAGCGTAGGAAAGAACGGAAGTCGTGCTCAGCGAAAAGAAGATAAGAGGGAGAGAAATCGAAGAGGACGATTTGTCTAGATGATACATATATATATATAATATATATATATACATATATATATATGTGTGTGTATGTGTCTATCCGATTTTATTGAGAAAAATGCTCTTGTAGATCGAATATCCGCTGACTTGGTCACTCTGAGCCGAGTACAAAAAAGGAAAAAAAAGGAAAAGAAAGATATAAAAAGGAAGAAAGAAAGAAAGAAAAAAAGAAATAGAAATCGAGACACGAACTTTATATATATATATATATAAATATATATATTTATAAATATAGCATATGTATCGTACCTATGTGTATGTACTATACGGAGTACAATTAAAATAGTAGACGGTATAGGAAAGCAACGTTTGACAGCTCTCTCGCGTAGATTCGAAAGGGAACGATTAATAGATACGATTGAATTTTCGAAGGGAATAGGGTGATGGGAGAAAAAGAAGAAGAAGAAAAAGAAAAAGAAGAAGAAGAAGAAAAAGAAGATGAAAAAAAGAAATGAAAAGAAAGGGGGAAGAGAAAAGGAAAGATAAGAAGGGAAGAGTTATTCGCACGAAAATAATTTATTATAGAATTCTTAGATGAGTCGCGTGAACAACACAAAGAGGTCTAAAGATATCGTAGAAATTGTAAATTGATAAGGAGTATATAAGTCGGATAATTAAATAATGGCAACGACAAAACAGTGATGATATGATTAATTATTATATTGATTGCAATTATAATATATTATTATTATTATTATTATTATTATCATTATTATTATTATTATTATTATTATTATTATTATTATTATTATTAATGTTATATCTCATTACGTACGATTACGGATAATAATTATGATTACTATTATTATTATCATCGTCGAGTCTTAAGAATAAAAGCAGAGTAAGTAAATGGTAAAGTAGAAGTAGAGGAATTGAGAAACGTGCAATGAATATATTAATAAAAAAAAATTAATAAATAAATAAATAAATAAATAAATAAATAATAAATAAAACGAAAAAGAAAGGAAAGAAAAGAAAAGAGAAAAGAAAATATAGTGGAAATACGGAAAAAACGTTTGAATTAAAAATCTTCCAAGGGTAACCGATCTCTTCTCGCGTTTAGAGGACGTATTCTCTTTCTCTCTCTTTCTCTCTTACTATCTCTCTGTCTCTCTCTCTCTCTCTCTCTCACTCACTTACTCTTTCTCTCTTTCTCTTTATATCTATCTTTTCGATATTTGTTTACTTCGGTGGATCGGTTCGTACCGGTGTAATACTTAAGTTTCAAGGTTGTGATTCACTATCGTTTCATAAATGAAGCTGTCATCGGTGACTCTTGGAACTCGAACGTAGAAAGAGAATTCTTCTGCTCCTGCTAATAATGCCAGTTCCTTAAATTCGTATAATTGCATATAAACTTTCTAAACGTTAATGAGAATATTATACTAATATACGAAACTAAATGTAGAGAATATCGTATTACGTAAATATAATAATAATATTATTATTATTGTACCTCTTAATAATGATGACGAAGAAAAAAGGGAAAAGGGAAAACAAACAAAAAAAAAATGAAAAAAAAATGATAAAAAAAATATGCTTCGCGGATAGAGAAACGAGAAAGTTTCTTAAGTATTACGAACGAAAAGGGACTTCGGTGCGATGGCGTAAACGACATAAATGATATTTTTGAAGTAGCGCCGATATGTATAAGAATATATATGTATATACACATATACGCGCGCGCGTATGTCTCTCTGTGTATATACATATATATACATATATATATATATATATATATCCTCGAGAAAAATGGCCTTCGTTTCGACGAACAACGTGTTATGAAATTCGAAATATATAATGGTACGGGGATTTTGAGAAAGATACTTTATCGGACCATATCCGCGACCATTTTCCGTAAGACAGAAAAGCAAAAAAAAAAAAGGGGAAACTTAACGGGAAAATAACGAAAACAAAAAAAGAAGAAGAAGAGAGAAAAAAAAACAAAAAGAAAAAAATAGAGAAAAGAAAAGAAAAGAAAAGAAAAGAGAAGAAAAGAAAAGAGAGAAAAACGTAAAGGGAAGAAGAGGAAAAAAAAAGAACTTTTGTATCCGCATACATTGCAACTTTTATAATGTTCGAGTTTTACAGATTTCCCCGGAGCCTCTATCGCTTCTTCTTTTGCCTCGCGGCTTTTGCGGAATTAACAAGTTTCGTACGGCAGTTTCGCGAAGAACGAATAAAATGAAGGTAGAGAAGGAGGTGGTGGAGGTGGGGTGGAAGAGGAAGAGGAGGGGTGGGGGTAGGGGGAGGGAGAGGGAGAGTATAGGTACCTATATCGGTCGAAAAACTCTTCGAGATCGTTCAGAAATGGAAATTACACATTTCGCGAGAAAAGAGAAGAGTAGGAATAGTACTAGTAGGAGTAGTAGGAGTAGTAGTAGTAGTGATAGTAGTAGTAGTAGTAGTAGTAGTAATAGTAGTGGTAGGAGGAGAATCAGGAGGAGGAGGAGGAGGAAGAGAAGAAGAAGGAGGAGGAGAAAAGTCCTCGGAGAAAAATATGAATTCGACACGTTTTTCATCGTAACCGAAGGCATAATTCGTGCGCGTCATTGATGCGCGAAAATAAGATTAAACGAAAAAGATATGGGAAACGGAGGAAGAAAAAAGAAAGGAAAAGAAAAGGAAAGGAAAGGAAAGGAAAGGTAAAAGAAAAGAAAAGAGGAAAAAAAACGAAAAATGAAAAGGTATAGGCAGAAGGGGAAGGACGACGGGAGGAAGGAAGGGGGAGGAGAAGGAGGTAAAGTTGCGTTTTAATATGCGCGGATTAATAAAGAAAGTGACGATCGAATAACATACAATTTTGAATTTTTATTTATCGCACGATATCGGTTTTCACTCGTTTATGTGTGTTCGTATCATCGTCCACGTATATACATGTCATATTTTATCTCGGATACTTATATTATCACGAACTTTTATGTATATGTACGTGAATCTCTTTGATAACTTCTTATATACGAATCGTTGCACATTTTTACAACGCAGAAAATTTTTAAACGATCTTATGTACGTATGCGGAATCTCACACGCAGACACATGACGCTCGTGCGCCTGTCCATCCGTGCATACGCACATAGTGATATGTGTACATAGTAGGTAGGTTAACAAATTAATTAATTGTATTTTGTATCGCGGAGCCCAATGGCAAAAGGAAGAAAAGAGACAAAAAAGAAAGAAGAAAAAGTACACGCACACACACACACATACACCTACACACATACATACATATATACATATACACATATACACATATACAACGGAGAGACGTACAGATACATACACGTGTACACAAATATACAAGCACAAGTACAGACACATTCGCTCATACACGTGAACACGACGCACATAAGTCCACACACATACACCCATAACATACACGCACAGACATCAGCAGACAGACAGACAGACAGAAAGAGAGACACGGACACACGGTCGAAGAAAACAAAACCAATTGCCGACGAGATTTAAAGTCATTCGAATTCATTCGAGAGAGATCTAATTATTATCGCTAGTTGAGTTAAAATTTCTCTATACATGTACAGTGTATATTTTTCGGTGTCCCTCTTTAACACACCCGTACCCGCAGTGTAAAAAAAAAAAAAAAAAGAAAAAGAAAAAAATAAGCAAAAAAGAAAAAAAAAAGAAAGAAAGAAAAGAAAACGAAACAAAGCGAAACGAAACGAACAAGATAAAAATGATACGAAATGATAAAAGATACGAATAGAAAAGGAAAGGGAAAAAAGGAAATAATTTTTCTTCGTACGACGACCGAACCTCTCGAGAATAAATAAACGACTTTTTAGCCGACAATAATACCAACGTAACCCTTTTATTTATTCGCTTCAAACTTTTATCAGCCGGCCACGCGTACGAGCGCTGATTATCATTATATCGACTTAACTGCAGGGTCACAATGAAAAATTTCCAGCCTGGGTAATATTATTATTATTATTATTATTATTATTATTATTATTATTATTATTACTATTATTATTATTATTACTATTACTATTACTATTACTATTATTTTTATGATTATTATTATCATTCATATTCTTACGATTATGATTACGATTACGATAATTAATACGTAACGACAAAAAGCGAGTCCTATGTTGTTATTTACGTTTCGTCGAGACTCGCTCCCGTGTGCAACGTAAATTAACAATCTTTTTTGTTCTTTTCTTTTCTTTTTTTTTTCTTTTTTTTTTTTTTTTTTATATATATATACTCCTCGTTACACTTCGATCACACGAATTCCTCATTTTCCACATCGCGTATCGTTTATCCACATATCCTCCATCGCTTTCATCTCTTCTGTCAGTCTAGTGAATATATTAGTACATTTCTATTATTATTCGTCTGGAGTCAAAATACACGACAGATTTCACGCGTTTACCCTTAAGTCGAGGAAAAGAGTATGAAAGTGAATAGTAAATATACGCATTGTAATGTCGTTAATTAAATATTGCAAATAGAAGGAAGTCGGAAAAAAAAAATATACGATCGATTTATTAACTAATTACAATTGGTCTAACGGTAATACCTATTATAATATTTGGTAACATAAATAATGATGATGAATAGTAATCATAACGATACCTATTTGTGATGTACTGCGATGACTTGCACTAAGTTCGGGTCACGTGAGATTTATTGATGATGAATTCAAATAAAAGAAATATAAATGAAACTGAAAACAACGCACAGACTGTTTATTGAATCTCGTCAATTCGTTTATAATTACCAAGAACTTTGTGTGCTTTGTATGTCTTACCTTTAGTCTTCTTGTATTTTTCTTTTTTTTTTTTTTTTTTTTTTTTTTGATATATATATATATATTTCTTTATACATACGTATATATATATATATAAAAAAAAATTTTCTTGTAATGTGCCTTTGCTCTTTTGGTTGAACGAACTTGTGCGAAGTATGCTCGGAACTGTATCAACTTTTTCTTTTTTTTTTTTTTTTTTTTTTATTCTCTTTTCTTTTCTCTTTTCTGTGTCTTACAAAAGACAAGAAATTTTTCCGTAGTGTCTCTTTCGCTTGCGAGAAAATATATAGTATTTTTATTTTGCAGAATTGAGAACGAGTATATATATATATTTAAATATCCTAATTGCGTCTCTATGCTTACTATCGTCGGCTTCATTATATCGATCGAATAAGAATTTTAACGTGAGACCAAAAATCTCTAAGTTGCGTCTCTACGGGTTACCTTTTCGAGAAAAAAAAACTAATATCTTTACATTGACATCGAACTTGCTCCATTTATCTTGACAAACTTATCCCATCTGGATGTCTAACGTTCCCTACCTCCGACACCTCTTGCACCTTACGAACGATAAAAAAAAAACGAAAGTAAAGAAACCAAAAAAAAAAAAAAAGAGAAAATCCAAAAAAAAGACAAAAGAAAGAGATATATACTTCCTGATTTCCCCCACCCTCCCCCGGACGATAAATATTATATATATCATCGATGGTCTTTGAATTAATTGCCTGCTGCCTGTTTATATATATATATATATATATACATATATATATACATATATACATATTTATATATCTATATCTATATTTATATATATTTATATATATATATATATAATATACTGTCATTAATATCAATTTAAACACGTTTGGATTTTTCGCTGTTTAGTATATTAATACTTTTAACCTTGATTGGCCGAGGTCAGTCCCGGTGAAGGTAAATCGGCAGACGGGCGGGCGGACGGGGGACTTACAAAATGACAAAAAAAAAAATAAAGAAAAAAAAAAAAGAGTTCACGAGAAAGAACAAAAAAGAAAAAGAAAAAACATTCCGTATAATATGTAGCCATATAGTACTAAAACTGCCGCCTTTAAACCTCGTGTTCTCGCCCGGAAGATAAGTAACAAACGAGCCAAAAATAAAAAATGCAATGAGAAAGAAAAAGAAAAAAAAAGAACTAACAAATTGAACTTACTTAAAAGAAAAAAAAAAAAATAAGTAAATAAATAAAAAAGAAAAAAAAGAAATGATATAATAACAGCTTGACCAATCAGGGACTCGTAGAAGCAGCAATGACAATCGTAGTAGCGAATGACTTAGTGAATGAAAAGTATTGATGTCATTAATTTTGATACTATCGATGTATGAGACTCTAGAAACGCACATACACAGACACACATACACACATTAGCATTACTTACATTAATTAACATAATATTGCGTTATTGTACATATTTACAAGTACTTTCTTTTTCACAGGCCGGCACTTAACTTAGTGGTCCCTCTGTTCTTCTTTCTCCTTTTCTTTTTATATATATATATATATATATATGATATAAATTCTTTTTTTTTTCTTCGTTTCTTGTGTACTATCTCTCATTTTAATTTTCTTTTGTTGTTCTCTTTTTGTTGTTTTTTTTCTCTTCTCTCTCTCTTTTTCTACACACATACACATATATATATATATATCTTTGTTACTTTTTTACTATCTATCTATCTATCTATCTATCTATCTATCTATATCTATATATATATATATATATATATATATAATATTTTTTTGTCATTTTAAATTAACGTTTGATTTCTATCCTGGTAGCGATACACGCATACATTTAATTTCGTTGGCTAGTACCGCTGCGGCGCTAATGCTTTTCCCTCGTACGAATGGATTTTCATTCTCGCCTTTGGTAAAGCTTTGATTGCCTTTCCGAGATAAAGTGAGTGAGTGAGTGAAAGAGAGAAAGAGCGAGAGAGAGAGAAAGTGACTCTCTCGGATTTTCCATCAGCAAAATACGAAAAGTTTTCCCTTTGGTTAGCATTTAAACCGCATTTATGAGTGTCCAGTCGTACGTTTGGGAAAAGCATTTGCGCATGCGCGCGCTCGCCAGGTACTCGCCTGGCGTAATTGCACAAAGCTAATGCTCTTTACAGCTTCAGTACCATATACGTGTATACTTGGCCGTATCTATATAATTTTTTTTTTTGCGACTATTACCTGTGTCTCATTTTTCAGCTCTCAAAAGCCCAAGAGTATTTATGATTTTCTTTGTTATTTTTTTTTTCTCTTTATATTATTATTATTGTTATTATTATTATTGTTATTATTATTTTCTTTTTTTTCTTCGTATACGATCACACATTTAATTTACTAATTCATTAATTATCCAAAGGACATTAAGTGTTTACTTTTTACAGAGCTAGGAGGAGGTGCTTTAATATAAATTTTATTATACGATCGCATGCGGTTTGACATTTTACATGCATATCTTCTACAAACATATATATATATATACATATATATATATACATATTATATATACATATATACATATATATATATACCTCTCTCTCTCCCAGTGCTTGCGCGCGCGCGTACGATACGATTGCGCACGCACAGTATTTACCACATTGCTACACGCTACACCGCACACGCACAGATCTTCTCAATAGAGAATATAATTGTCTTTTGGACTATCGTCCATTTTACATATATATATGTATATATATATATATATGTAAACATACAAACACATACATACACACATATATCTATCTATCTATCTATCTATCTATTTATCTATATCTATCTATGCCTACGTATCTATCTATTTATATATATATATATATATTTCTATTTCTTTATGTGTTCTTTTTTCTCATTTTCGTAATTATATATTTTTTCGTAATTAAGTGTGCGCTTTATTAAGCGAGCGAATAGTAGGTATTTAATAAATAAATTTCACTTATCATTTCCTCGTCTAACGATATAGAACTCGCTTGTGTATTATCGTTCGTAATTTAATAGAATCGATCGGATCGAAACGATGGATCGACGTAGAACGTGTATTCTCGTGTAATAGAAATCGATTAACGAAGTCTCTCGGTCACTGCTCGGTCGATCCTACGTTTCTCTACGTTCTACCTCTTCGATATTTAGCTCTTCCTCTTCGCGTTCTCTCCTTTCGTTTGCGAACATCGATCGAAATGGAAATCGGTAGTAGATTAACTGTATCGAACGCGATCGAATTACGCGGGACAAAACGTGTCTGCACAAACGAACTCGAATAGTATACATCTTTGTACACGTATGTATTTACGGTTAGTTCTATTCGATTTAAATAGAGACATGTATATGTGTTTGTGTGCGTATGTATGTGTATATAGTTAAGAGAACACTATCTCTCTCTTTCTATATATATATATATGTAATCTATTTTTTCAACGGTATATATGTGTATATATACACATACATATAAAATTGTGGTACTTTTCTTCGCGGTGGTAGATCCTCTCAGATAATAATACTCTCGGTTTTAATAATTTCCGATTCGAAAGTTAGTAAAACGAGTAACTATGAAATAGAATCTTTCGTTTCGTTTCTTTTCGTTTCTTTTCATTTCATTTCGTTTCGTTTCGTTTCGTTTCGATCCGTCTCTCGGAGAAACCGTGTAGTAGTGTAGTAGCCTGGCAAAAAAAAAAAAAAACGTTTCGTTGCTTCGCGAAGAAAACGAGCTCTTCGTTTCTCCTTCCCTCCTCCACCCCTAATTCCCTCCCCACCCCTTCCTTTTCTTTCCTTCTCCTCTTTGCTCCATCAAGCACAATTTTTCTATCAGCCAAACCTACCTTTTGTGCATCGCTTCTGTCGTAGGTAGTAAATTCTTAGTACGCGTAATCAGTGTCAACTTGTTATATACATACATAAATACATATATACATATATACATATACATATACATACACATATCCATATATATATATCTTACTATACTCTCTAACAGCAGCTCAAAGGGATCATTCGCCATGCCTCTCTCATATTTTCTCTATGCCGTAATATCCGTCTTAATTACAAGCATCTCTCTATTTTCCATGTCTCTCTTCAACATCTCTTACCATATATATATATATACACACACACACACACATACACGCAGACATATACGCACACGTGCGCACGCACACTTTAAACGTATAAACTTGCGTACATATACACATACATACGTATATATATATACATCTATATATATGTGTGTGTGTGCGTGTATATACATACACACACATACACACAGATATATATATATATGTATAAACAATCTCAGACACGCTCTCTTTTCTCATACGTCGCCTGTGTACGTGTGTCTCGTTAATCGTTGCATTCACGTATGCGTTCTCTTTTCTAACGCCCTTTTCAGCTTGTCAAAAGCCATGCACTCTAATACGCGTACTCAAGCCCAAGTGCGTTCTTTCGTGTCGCTGGGTATACTCGAATGAAACAGGAAGGAGCGCACCGTTCTCTATGTATCAAGCAAAACTGACACTCGTGACGTGCTTTATATTGTGTTTTCGCTTCCCGACTTGCAGACGAGCCACATGCTAAGATATCGAATATGTACCGCATATAATCCGCCGTTATCTCTAACGCCTGACACGCTTTCTATATAAATATAACGTTCCCAACGATAAGTAGAAGCATGAAAACTTTTTAACTCTTTTCTTTCAAAAAAAAAAAAAAAAAAAAAAAAAAAGAAGAAAAATTCTCTTCAACAAAGTGACATAGGAGAAACGATCGAACTTGACAACTTTTTATTGTATATCGTATCTATTGTATGTTGTATGCAACTACTTGCAATACATATTATTCAAGTTTGAATAATTTATTTATCGACAATCTCGCATGTTCGATCGTCTCCGTGCTTGTGAAAGAAAAAAAAGAGAATACTAGAACGATTGAAAAAAAGAATGAAAACAAGGAAAAAAAAAAAAAGAAGAAGGACAAACAAATAAACGTAGCGATGCATGAGCTGTGTTTTCCTATAACAAAACGTGCGAACTAATCCGTTTGATTAGAATACCGTAGGATGCTCGAGGAAAGCGTCCATCGTAATTATATCTCCTTTCTTATTTACCTTCGATAGTCATATCCCAATAAAAAATATCCTCTATGACCTCTATGACCTTATTGGGCGGGGCGAGGGTACACCGAATACAGCGAGCAGTGCCACTTTGACAGATCTCAACACGGTATTTAGTCTCATGTAGAGTAGTAATTAGTATCATTGCTTTCTGGTCGCTGATAAGATACATATTAAAATATTTTAGAAAACTTTTCTACGTTTTCTTCTTCTACATTTGTTCTCTTCGTTATTTCCTTTTTATCTTGTCCTTTTTTCAAATCAATCTGAAAGATACGTAACAATTCGGATAATTCATTCGTTGCTTCGACTCGTAAATATTCTATATCTATTGTACGTGTATACACACATACATATATATATATATATATATACATATATTTCAGTTAAAATTGCAACTGCATTTTGTGACAGGTATCAACCAGTCTCGACGAATTAGAATGACGTGTATCATCGGCCAGAAAGAATAAAAAACATATGAGGTTGGCTCTCTTTTTTACGCCTCCCCGTAACAGACCCACAGTCCATAAACGGGGCGCTCTTTGCATCACTTGATCCAATTGCCAGCTAAATATTGCTCTTCTTCTTTCATTATCTCTGTTTCTTTATTCTCACTTATACTATTTCTGTATATCTGTTACTATCTCTTCCATAAAAGTTTCCGTATCCCATAAAAAATTCGCCGTTTCCTTTACAAGACGGCGTCCTTTCAAGACGCAACTACTATTCTACCATTTTCTCTGTTTCTATCTATCTATCTATCTATCTATCTATCTATCTTTCTTTCTTTCTCTCTCTCTCTCTCTCTCTCTCTCTATCTCTCTCTCTGTCTCTCTGTTTCTCTTTTTCTGTATAAATCCATCTTGTATATAAAATAATGGCGCAAACCTGCCTGTAAATTCCTGCCACGAGTTTTGGCACAAGCTATGGCTGACAACGTACGAACGCCTAGCATTAGCTCCTTGGCAGTAACGCGTCCTCGTGAATATACCCAGACAGATATATATATATATATATATATATATATATATATATATATATGCGTCTGCGTGTTTATATGTGTATCGCTTTTCTTCTCCAATTCAAGCTCGTTCCAACGATCTATGGCATAAGCGAGGGCCAACGTTTTCTCGTTGCCCAAAAACGTTATCCAAGAACACGAACTTTGAATTTCCGACAACGCGAGAGACATTTTATAAATTTAGATACATACCCTCGAAGTATGGGAGCATTAAGAACGTATACTTCGCGAGGACGCTAATGCCAAAGTAAAGTGAGTCGAAGCCTCATATACTATTAGCGATTTCCAACATTATACTATCGTATATCGCAGTCAGCCGGTAACTTGTACCGTTTATCAATGATCAAAAGATTTGATTGATCATATTAGCTCAGTAGGTCCAACCTGATCTATAGTACTATTTCTTCCTCCTTACAGTTCGTGTTCATGAACGAATCTTTGCGCTAATTGTCGTTCCTTTTGTTTTACAAAAAAAAGAAAAGCAAAAAAGAAAAAAAAAAAGTAAAGAAAAAAGAAAATTCACAAAACATCCATCCCGCGGAATCGGAAGGTTTACGTCATCGCGTTACTAAAGAAACAAAAAAAAAAACAAAAAAAGATGTTCGTCAAAAAGACAAAACCAGAAAAAAAAAGAAAAAAGAATAAAAAAAAAAAAAAACGACGAACCTCAATCCAAAAACAATATAAACCTAGGTAGATCCCTATGGTCCAATGTTGTCGCCAAATATCCAAACGTTTTCCAGAGCTGCCCCGGAGTCTTTACGCCCCACCCTACACCACCCTGCTCCACCCCACTCCATCATTTCCCACCCACCCACCCACCCACTCAACCAACCAACCAACCAACCGACCAACCGACCGACCCCCTACGTTGACCCTAGCCCCTTTGCCCTCATAGATAGAGTGCCATGCCATGCGTGTTCGCTCTTGCTGTAGGTATGTCGCGAGTTTCAACGCGGGGCGTGCAAACGCGGCGAGACGGAGTGCCGGTTTGCGCACCCCCTCGAGACGGTGCAGGCGAACGAGGACGGCTCTGTGACGGTCTGCATGGACGCTGTCAAGGGCCGATGCAATCGGGACCCCTGCCGCTATTTCCACCCCCCTCTGCACCTTCAAGCCCACATTAAGGCCGCACAATCTCGGGCTAGCATTGCGGTAATGCATTCTCTCTCTCTCTCTCTCTTTCTCTCTCTCTTTCTCTCTTTCTCTTTATTTCTCTCTATACCTCTATCTCTATCTATTTTCTATTTCTCTCTCTCTCTCTCTCTCTCTCTCTTTCTCTGTATATATATATATCTTTATCTATTCTTTTTTCTTATCTCTTATTCTCAAAGTTTTGTCTATATCCTTTATCTCTATCTCTCTTTTTCTCTTTCTTTCTCTCTCTCTTCCTCTAACATCTTTCGTTCTCACCTCCGACATTGGTCTTATCGATTCTATTATTCCGTCAATTCCAATTCTTACCCTTTATCGATTCCCAATAAATTGTTCAGTGTCCTTTGTTGTCCACGCTAAGTCGTCCATCTTCAGAGTGTTGTGACTATTCAAAAGATATAAACGATCAAGAGAATCGACGTCAACGATCGTTCTTGATGACAATAACATCAAAACGTTTGATGACTCAACGCGCGAATTATTAGACGAAACGGTCCAACGTCATTTTCTAATATCTTTGACAATCCTTCGGAAGTTATTGTCATCCTATCCTTTAATATTGGAAATCGTCTATTTCCTATCTTTTTTTATCTCCTATGAGATCGGTAACGCGTCGAAATTCGAATATACGAGTACTCGGTATTCGAAAAAAAAAAAATGTATTTTATTCAACAAGACATTTTATTTTCATCAGACGTATGTATTTTGTGTTGGATACGTTAAAGCGTTACCGACGTTCCTAACATATTTTCTGTGGTTTTACCACGCTAAAGATACACTCCTCCTTCTTCTCGATCTCACACGACCCATTAATTGACCCTCGTCGTTCTCGCAATGCGATCACAAATTGGAGAATCCGTAGGTGCGAGGTTAATGGGTCGAGGTAAGAGCCAGAGGAATTTTCCTCCTCCATCTTCTATCTCTCTGTCTCGTTCTCTCTTACGTTCTTTCTCTTCTCGCGTTTCTCTCTCTTTCTATCTTTTTCTCTCTCTCTCTATCTATCTATCTCTCTATCTATCTCTCTATCTATATTTCCAGCCTCAACCTTTCTGCGGGTGTTTCCATGTGGCGTGTGCTTCATGCGAATGTGTCGTACTTCTTTCTCGTGTATATACATACATACATATATATATATCTTCTTCTATCTCTTGTTTCTTTTTTTTTTATTTTATTTTTGACTTGTACAAATCTTTTACGTATCCTTCTACGCTAAGAACTATTATTGGTCGATGTAACGTAAACGGGTGACGGATTATCACCCGGTGCTCTGTCGTCTCTTTTCTTTTCTCCTTTTCTTTTCTTTTTTTTTTTTTCTTCTTTCGTCTTCGTCTTGCGCAGCTTTAAACAAAACAAAACAAAAAAAAGCAAAAGAAGAGAGAGAAAAACACGATGCATTCAGCGCGTGCGTCCGTACGTTTAGATGTACCTACATACATACATATAACGTGTATGAATGATTCGACGTACTACTTCTCGCTTTGCGACGGGTTTGGGACGGGTTTGCGACGGGTTTGCGACGGATAGGAAATTACTCTCTAGCCGACGCATCTCCGGACAAAAATCGCGAAGTACCAGTCCACTCGAGGACTGTTACGTTACGCCATATCATCGGGTGTGTCTCTTGTGTACGCGGAACAATGACTCGAAGTGCACGCATTCCCCGTCCAAAGACCGGACACATACACATACATCCGATCATTTTTCCTTCTCCATTTGTCCAGTTTTCCGTAGAGTTCCTTCGCACTTTTCATCACTATTGTTCCCCTTCCCTGTATTTTTCTTTCTCTTTCAACTCTGTCTCTTTATATTTCTTTCTTTCTTTCTTTCTCTCTATCTCTCTTTCTCTTTTTCTCTTTCTGTCTATTTTTTCTATCTATCTTTTCTCTCTATCTTTGTCTCTAACTCTTTCTGTCCGATATCTTCCTTTTTTTTCTTCTTTACCTTCTGACTTGGTTCTTTCGACCTATACTACTACTCACCCTCTGTCTAAGTTTCCTGGGTTTGCGTCGAAGGAGCTTTCGTTGCTGCGCTGCTTTTCGCCAATCTTCGTCGAGCAATCGGGCTTCTCCCTCGATACCGCAGTAGACCCTACGTATACTCTCTCTCTCTCTCTCTCTCTCTCTCTCTCTCTGTCTCTCTCTCTCTCTCTCTCTCTCTCTCTTATGCTATTACACACGTATCTCGATCTCCATATATATACATATATATATATACATATATATATATTAATATATATATGTATATTGATATATACATATACATATATATATTATATACATACATATATATATATATTAATATATATATATATACAGCAGAACGTATTATGTATAGCACTATCGCACGTGAAAACAGATTATCGAAGCAGAGGTAAAATTGGCCAATAGTTGCGCAGTGGTCGAACTTTCGTGATAGCCTTAACGGGTTTGTTCGGATGCGTGCTTCTAAACTTTCAGTCGACTTGTTGAATTTAAGACGAGTAACTAAAACGAGTAAGAGTTTACCCTCGAGGCACGAATAAACGCGCGACGATATTCCGCATACCCGTTAGGACGATCACTAACGTAACATTTTATATTAGTGTTCACGTATCGAAATCTCGTACAAGAATTTTTCTCTATGAACTTGAATCCATCACGTTGCTGTTTAGTTTATTTTAATAATTTCCCTCCCTCTCCCTACCTTCCCAAAAAAAAAAAAAAAGAAAAAAGAAAACAACCCTATATTATCTTCCAAACGTCATCGTATTCCCAATCATATACCCAGTTCTAATCTTCTATCATTTACCTTTTACCTAATCGAGAAAAAAAAACGCTCCTTTTATAGTCCCATATGTTTGTCGCTTTTGTGTTTGTCCATTTTACATCTCCTGTATGATGTTCAGCCGTTCTGGTAGTGTGTAGTCAGTAGTACACGAGGCAAAAAATTCTTGTTAACATCACCAAAACACCACTGTTCTATTTCTCTCTTTCTAGCAGCCTATCGCAGCTACCCAGGTGCAAAGATCTAGTTGCAATACACCAATCACCTGATCGGTACCTAGGTCATAATAAATACAAATACTTCGCCGCCCGCGTGGATCGCCGTTCCGTTTCCCATTGGATAGCCCGTTTAATTTTTCTTCTTCTTCTTCTTTTCTTTTCTTTTCTTTTCTTTCTTTTTTTTTTCTTTTCCCCTTCATCTTTTGACAAGCAACCCTCATTGAAACTTATTCCGACCTTTGTTATCGACGATAATGATAAATCGTGGGTAAATCGATTGGAAGCGGAACGCGTTCCCGTATACTTGTATATAAGACGTAGTAAAAGAAGTGTCTCTTATGAATGACGCGTACACCACCCTGCTGACAAGCTGTGCTGCACGAAACCCCCGGCTATCAACCCCTCGCTGCTGTTTTGCTGCCCCACACAAAAAAACGCCTACACTCTCAGAGAGTTCTCTCGTGAAAGGAATACAAAAGACAAGTTTATCGGGAAAAAAATGCCCCCTCCCTAAAAAAAAAATAAATAAATAAATAAATAAATTGATAAATAACAAAAAAAAAATATATAAAAAAATCGAAAAGTAATAAATAATAAGATAGATAGACGAATAACAAAAAAGTAAAAAAGTCGATATATAAAGGAAATGAAATGGAAGGAAAGAAAGATCCGATATGATTTCTGTATAAATATAGGTGTGGGTCAAATAAGAACGAAACGAACATATTCACTCTTCACTCTTCTCGATCCGTGCACTTTCAAAATTCGTCGGATTTTCGCGATTATCGCGTTGGTTTGTTCTATTTCATTGACCGTCCGTAAAGAGCGATCTCTCCGTTCGATCGATCTTCGATCGTAAGAGAGCTAGCACACTTTTCGCAAAACTCTTTCGAGTACTTTTGTTAACTTCTCTGGTCGTATTTCGATCGAAAGGAAACAATCGGTTAGAGAAAGAGGAGAGACAGAAGGCGAAATAGAAATAGAAATAAAAGAGTAAAAAAATAAATAAATAAATGAAAAAAAAAAAAAAATTAAGAAATCGGATAAACAAGAAAATAATACACATAGAGAAGCAAGGACGATCGATAAAAGCAAAAAAAAAATATATATATATATAAAACAAAACCTAACGACGACAATGACAACGATAGTGACAACAACAAAAACAACAATAACAACAACAACAACAACAACAACAATTATTACTACTACTACTACAACTACTATTATTACTATTACAACAACAATAACAACAACAATAAAAGTAAAAATAAAAATAAAACTAAAACAAAGGAGTAAAAAAAAAATAAAAAAAAAAAATAAAAAAAAAAATCCGAAAAACATAAAGAAAAGTAAAAAAGCGCAGTAAAAGTACTGAAAGAGTGACGAGCAAGGGGAGGAGGAAGGCAGCCGGGCCGAAAATTTATGTTCTCGTACGACGGCAGCAGAAACGCTTCGCTACGGCGTAACACGACATTCCACTTCGATTCGTTGAACTCGTCTTCGGGGGACAAAAGTGTCCGTTGTCCGGGGAAGGAGAGAGGGGGATGAACGAGAGCGAGAAAGAGCGAGTGTGAGTTAGAGAAAAAGAGAAAGATGAACGAGAAGCGAGAATGAGAGAGAGAGAGAGAGAGAGAATGAACGAGTATATGGGAGAAGAGCGAGGGAGTGAACGAGAGAGAGAGAGAGAGCGATTGAGAGAAAGAAAGGGATAGAGAACAAGCAAAGAAGAGTGAAAGAGTGAGAGAGAGAGAGAGAGAGAGAAAGAGAGAAAGAAAGAGAGAGAGGACAAGCAAAGAAGAGTGAAAGAGTGAAAGAGTGAGAGAGTGAGAGAGAGAGAGAGAGAGAGAGAGAGAGAAAGAGAAAGATATTTTCAGCGACGTCGCGCGGAAGACCTGCAGCCACACCCCGGACACACAATGGGAAGAAAAGTCTCACATGGATGATTGCGGCAGACCAGCTTGTTGGCAGGGAAGTCTCATTCTCTAAAAGTGGTTTTCAATTTCCCAAGGGTGCATCGCGAGCGTGCAAGCCTCTCTCGTAGCGCGTACCGCCGGAGAGTAAACGGCACTACTCGAATTTGCCTCGGCTTGTTCTAAACGCGACGGGAAAGAATAGGAAAGGGATAGGGAACGAGATAGGGAGTTTAAATCAGGAGGAAGAGGAGAAAAAATGCGGGAAAAGAGAAGGGTAGCAAAAGAAAGAAGAGAGAAAGAAATATTTATCGCGTTTTCGTTTTCGTTTGGGGAAAAAAAAAAAAAGAAACCGATATCATCGTTATAAAGTGTGATCGCACGATGGAATTTTTCCAATTGGTTCGGTGTAATTTTTCAAGGAAGAAAAAAGTAAAAACGTGATTCTTACTTAAGAGAGCGATCGTTAAACGCGTTGCTAGATTTTTTTTCTTTTTTTTTTTCATTCGATACCAAGTATCCCGTATTATTCGAATCGTTCGATCATTCGTTTGTCATTCTGGGATCGGCCCGATACGATTATCGTCATCGTTACTTCGTTAACGCATTGTTAGAAATAATGCGTGATTTACGAAGCAATTAGAATATCTAATGTCGCGCTTTCGTAACGTCGCCTTTATTTGCTCGTATTGCTCAGCGTTGCGCATAATTCGCTGCGATGATCGAACGCCCCCGTTGAACATACATAATTACCGATCGTTATGTCGCCTCGTTACGCGGACTTATTGTTAGAGGAAAATCGGGAAAAACAGTTTTAGTCTTCTCGACGGAGTCGACCATAAATTTAATGTCTCTGCGGGAGAAGGAGAAACAATAAAAAAAAAACCAAAAGAAAAAAGAAGGAAAAAGTAAAAAAAAAAAAAAAGAAAGAAGAAAGATAGAATTATATTTCGTTGTATTTTAAATCCTCCCTATGGATCTTTGGAGTTTGCGCAGGGATTATCGCGACGAACGTGTCTCCTATAATCTCGTTGGTACATCGTTTTCGTCGCTACGTGCGACGATCGATCCGATCGTATCCACGAATTCGCTTTTCAACACGACGACAACGAAACTCTCCGGATCTCCGTGTAATCGCATTAATCTAACGAAATGCACTCTTCGGAATTGCTATGCCATGGTACCTGAATGTTTGTCAAGTGTACGACACGAAATCCTCTCTCCACGTCAAAGAGCAGATCAGTCATTTATATTTCGCACAACATTATTATATTATATATAAAGCACAACAATATAAATATATATGTATATATATACACATACATATATATATATATATACACACATGTATCTAAACACAAGCACATACGTACAAGTCAATATATACATTATTCATTCTTGTATAATCTCTTCTGTATAGAAAGAAATTCTCTATCGGCACTCTTTTACGCACACACATTGTCGTAGCGCTGCACAAGCCAAACAAACAAACAAACAAATAAACAAACACACACACACGCGCGCGTACTTTTATACAAATACAAATACGAATACGAATACATACGAACACATGTGCGTATACTCTATGGAGAGAGAAAGATACACATACACGATATAGCCATGATACTCTCAATACCTCGAGGAGGATTCGAACGAGAATTACGACGGGCGAAAAATAATAATAAAAAAAAGAAAAAGAAAAAAGCAAAACAGACAGAAAAATGCCGTACACTTGGATATTCACGAGAGATGGTGTAAACCGAACGTATGATTATGTATGTTTGTATGTGTTTTTTCTCATTATAGTTTTTCAGGTACTCTCTGTAAAAGTGCGGAACTAACGAGACGTCATCGTCCACTATTCGCTACTCTCTGTTCTCCGTATATATATATCTATATAAAAAAAAAAAAAAGCGTATTGCAAATATTTTTCTTTTCTTCGTCTTCGTACATAACGCTTATACGTAATCTCGTCTAATTTTTTTTATATCTTTTTTTTTTTCGAAGATACCTTAAAAATTATTAGATTAGAAATGCGAGTTGAAAAACAGTTGAAACTGAGAAAAGAAAGATAAATACGAGGAGAAAGCTGGAGAGAGAGAGAGAGAGAGAGAGAAAGAGAGAGAGAGAGAGAGAAAGAGAGAAAGAGAGAGAGAGAGAGAGAGAAATAGTGGGAAAGAGAAAAAGGGAAAGATACGTGACAGAGGAGAGTCCGACGTCGAAAACGAAACGAGCATAAACGAAAAAGAACAAAGTATATATGTATATATATGTATGTATATATATATATATACACATAATACATCTTTTTATTATGTATATAATAATACTAATAATAATTTCGCCAGAGAGCGAGTCGATTATTACAGGTATTGTTACAGGAGTCAGAAAAGCCAGCCGATAACGGAATACCGATGTCGATGGACGATATAATGGATCCTGTTTTTTTTTTCTTCTCTGTACTTATTATTATTGTTGTTTGTTTATTTCTTTTTTTTTTTTTTCTTTTTACGAATCTTTTGATTCCTTTTTTTCTTTCTTTTCTTCTTCTTCTTCTTTTTTTTTATCCTTTTCTCTTCTTTTTCTTTTTTTTACTCGAAAACTCTTCTTCCACGTCCGGTCATAATGAATATACTTACTTACATACATACACACGCGCGCGCGTGCACGCTCTCCACTCATCCGTTTCCAATATTTTCTTCTCCATTTTTTTTTTGTTTTTTTGTCTTTTTTTTTTTTTATTCAATCACGCTATCAAAAGAAAAAAAAGAAAGAAAGAAAAAAAAGAAAAAAAAAGAGAGATAATCAAAATGACATTGTTGACGCTAGGATGACGACGATGCCGATCAGTCACGTTTTTTTTTTTTTTTCAATTCGATCTTGAAAGAATCCGGTAATCGTTGAGTCATAAAGTGTCAATCGGTTTGTAAATGTTTCTTTAACGATGTTATTACGTGCTGTCTTTTTCCGATTCTCGTTAAACGTTAAAAAGAAAGAAACGCATTGCGATCAATATGAATCATTTTCTAATTTTACGTCTTCTTATTAGATATCTATAAGAAAAGAAGTATATATATACGATAAAGCACCTCCTTTTTAGTTAATTCGTTTCAAAACTATATGTATATATATGTATATATATATATATGTGTGTGTATATAATATATATATATATTATGCATTCGATGCGATCGCGCGTAAGACAAAACGTCCTCAATGTGTTCTCGAGACACCAACGGGATGAGAAGATGATATTATTACGTGAGAAGAAGCATCGCTTTGTCCTATCGTTGTTTATCTCGTATGTATTATATATATACGCGACGCGAGTATCTACTTACGCGCTCTCGCATTCGCAGTGAAAATATCGTAGTCGTAAATTTTAGACGAGAACTACGATGACCGGATGGTATAATAATATCGTAGACTGTTAATTAAACGTTATATTATTATTCTGGCATAAAATTATTCGTGTATAACAGGATTACATATATATATATATATATATATATATACATTTCAGTTATATACTATTCCTTATGTATTATACATATTTATATATATATATGTATATATAAATATTTTATTATATTCTAATTATTTATCTTTCTATACATACATATATACATATATCTATATATATTTCATATATATATACATATATATATATATATATATGTATATTTAAATTTTACAAACACATTTTTTTATTATATCGCGACTGTCGTTACTTGCCTTTAGCCTCAACTGGTCTGTTTTTCTTTTTTTGATTTTTATCTTGCCCTCTCGCCTGACGATGCTTCTTCATGCTTGCTGAAAAACCTTCGTGCGCTTCGCTACCTGCCAATTAACGCCTGCGAAATATTACCAACCGAACGTAATACCTGAAAATCGAACAATATACGTCAACAACAACTACTACTACTACTACTACTACTACTACTACTACTACTACAACAACAACAACAACCAACGATGACCAACCAACAACTATAACGAATGATTGCGTACGTCTCATCGATCGCCATACTACACCTGTGTGTATCTACATAACGACAATAAAATATATATATATATATATGTATATATATATATATATATATACATCTGTATACATCATCTTCGAAAAAACCAACTTACAACTACGATTACGACGACATGGTGAACGAAATGATCATTGGGATGAAATTCGATCGTTCGAAATCGAAAATAAAAAAAAATAAAACAAAACCAAAATTCATATATATATATATATGTATATATATATGTGTGTATATATATATATAAATTATTATATAAATATGTAAAAAAATGACATGTGTCAACGATGCCAAAAAAAAAAATGTCACGGGCTGTGACGTTTCGTGGACACCGGACGGATTAACGGATATGTTGGTCGATGCCCATCGAAAACCATGGACGCTAACGTGAAATATTACTGGTAACATGATGAATGTTGAACGATCGTATGAAAACGAACGAACGTACGTACGCACGCACGCACGCACGCGCGCGTGGAAACGACGAAAAATATAAAAAATACTTTAAAAAAAAAAAAAAAATAAAAAAAATAAAAAATAACGAACGAAAAAAAAACTATCGAAAAAAAAAAATTACAAAAAATCGCACGCACGCACTTACGTACGTACGGATGAAAAAAAATGACATGAAAACGAACGAACGAATGAACCAACGAACGAACGAAAAAATATATATATATATATTCGAACGAAAAAATAAACTAAACTATAAAATACAATACATATCTATATATATATATATACATATGTAATACATATATATATATACATATATATACATACATACATACATACATACACACACACACACACACACACGAAAGCAGACGGCGACGATGCCTACGAGCATGGCGGGAATGGGCGCACTGGCTGGTGGAATGTCAGGAGTGCCGGCGACTGCGATATCCGGAGGACTTCAGGGCACAACAATGGCGAGCATCGAGCTCGGAAAGAAGCGGATGCGCGACTCCAATGACGATCTGCTAATGGTACCACGGCTTATGCATGAAGTACACTTTCCTTTTTCGTAGATGGACTTTTCGTGAAAAAATGGCCTCGATTATTTTCATCTCAATATAATTACGATCGAATTACGATGATCTATATATAACGTATGTAATTGGTTTGTAATTTTTTTGTTTTAATTTTTTTTATTCAATCGTCAGATTCGTCAAATATAGTTTTTTACTTAATTGTTAAGTTCGTCAAATCGGTCTCTTCTTGCTCGCGACAACGACGCGGAAAGGTAAATAGATTAGAATCGTTTCGAAATTTTTATCTATATTTTTTGAGATATTTTATATAAATAACGAAAAGAAGGAAAAACGAAAAATGATATAAATAAAATCATTCGAGCTTTTCGTAGCAGGTGTATATATATATATATATATATATATGCAGGTATATCGAGCGTGCTTTTTCTTTCTTTCTCTTCGTGTATTTCGAAAGTATTACCCGAATTTTATCGGATCCCACAGACGCACGTTTATGGGAATACTGGAAAGAAACGATCGAAATGAAATCGAGGCCATTTTACGAAAGCTCCCACGTAGTCGTATTTTTAAGTTATGAATATAGTTATTGCGATTGTGAATACACTGCCGAGCGCGCTTAGAGCTCTAGCTCCTGTTTCTCTCTCGTATTACACATATATATATATTTTTCTCTTTTTTCTGTTTCCTTTCCTTTTTTTTTTTTTTATTTATTCATTTTACTTTATTTTATCTCATCTAACAAAAGTCCCGCCGAATTTATCTTCCAACCTTGATAATGCGAAAGATCTCTGTTATCGATAACGCGTACGCTCACGTGCTCTCTCTCTCTCTCTCTCTATATATATATATATATATATATATATATATCTCTTTCTCTCTTTCTCTCTCTGTCTTTCTCTCTTTGTCTCTCTTTCCCTCTCTCTCTCTCTCTTTCTCTCTTTTTTTATCTTTTCTTTTATTTATTTTTCTTGTTCTTCTTCCGACCCTCTTAATCAAGATTCGTACCTCGCACAATTTTAATCTTATTGCACTATCAATTTCACATTCGTCTCTTTTTTATATTTTCTTTTTCACATATCTCACGAACGTTCGCGTCTAATCAAATTTGTCGAGAGGAAATATTAATTTGTTTGAAATTTTATACACTCTCGCTTTCTCCTGTCGTTGCGATGTTGTTCGTATCAGAGCTTACGCCTCGTAATGTATTTATAGATCGCTTAGTATTGTTTCTTTTATTATTTATCTGTTTTTTTTTTCTTTTACATATATATATATATTCTATTTTATTTTATTTTATTTTTATGATTACTATGATTATTATTATTATTATTATTTTTTAAATTATTTTCTTAACTTCGTTTCCTTTTCGGATCCATTTTCGTGTCCCGCCTCTATAACGTGCTTTTTCATGGATACATACATACATATATTTTTCCTTATACATACTTACTGCATGTGCAGCAGAAAAACCATGCTTAGCTTAAAACACGAGATAAGAGAGCGGGATACGAATAAAAAAGGATCCTTGTCGTCGGCCACGCAAGATCACGTTCGACAAATTTTCACGACAATCTTTCGTTTGATCTTCTATCGATGTTATTTATCTTTTGAAAAAAGAAAAAAAAACAAAAAAAATATATATATATTCGTTTCTTTCGTGGCTAACGACAAATTTATACGATTCGATCTAAACTTACCCCCATCGACGATTTTTCGTCCAGCAAACGAAAAACGATAATACACGATCGACGAATGATCTTCGAATGATTTATTGACTCGATCGTGAGATCCATTCGCGATGGCTGCGCTTACGCTTCGAAGCACGAAAACATTCACTTTGTCTATCTCTTTCTCTCTCTCTTTCTCTCTCTCTCTCATCTATCTCATCTATCTATCTATCTATCTATCTATCTATCTATCTATCTATTCATCCATCTCTACGTCTCTGTCTTCGTTTATTTTTTACGCGTAAAAATAATGAAAAGTTCAAAATTAAAGAAATCAGAGAAAAAGGAAGAAAAAAGATTAAGAAAAAAGAAAAAAAAAGAAAGAAAGAAAGAAAGATCAATGTGCACGTGCTTCGATGCGAGCTCGATGATAGATCGTCGACTCCTCTAATCTCCGTATATCAGGACCTCGTACACGAGATTTCTTTCATCTTCGTCCTTTTTCAAATGAAAACCTTGAAACATATCGTCGTTGTATGGCATATACACACACACATTTATATCTATATATATATATAAACGATATTACAATAACAAAAAGAAAAATTAAGATTCCGGAGAGCGTCGTCGTGTACTATAAACTGCGTCTACGGAGCGTTAGATATGTGTAAATTTTGAGCTTGCGCCGATGATGCATGTTGTGCTTAAGCGACTATCGGGGGTGATGGTGTCAAATGTCATCCATCCCCTCGAGATATGCTCTGGACGATGATCGAGATTGATTTTTCGATCCTTCGAAACCAAATAATCCACTATATACAGCTCGAGATTCTTTGCCGTCTCTCATTCTCTCTCTGTCTCTCACTCATTCTCTCTCTCATTCTCTCTCTCTCTCTCTATCTATCTCTCTTTCTCTCATTTTTTCTATTTTTTATTTTTATCGCGACCCGTTATTACACGAAACTATTCTACGAGATTTCATTTCTCGCGACATTTTTTTGTTCTCTTTCGAGTCGATGTCGAATTTGCTGAAAAAGAGCACTGTAAGCAGCTTACGTACACCTCTCGCTATATTATATATATATATTTTTTTATATGCATTTTATATATTTGGATTTTGATTTTTGTTTCCTTCACGCTCTCTCTCTCTCTCTCTCTCTCTCTCTCTTTCTCTCTTTCTCTAACTCTTTCTCTTTTTACACATGTATATTCTACATATACATATATAGTTTCTTTCTCTTTCTTTTTGTCTCTTTCTCTCTCTCTCTCTCTCTCGTTCTCTCTCTCGTTTTCTCTACATATATATTTACTAACCATGATCAGACATTTGTTATTCGTTTTGGTCAGTAATACACGTTCGAAATAATTTGTTCACGTCCATCGAAATCGTTTTTCCTCTTTAAATAACTATAAGAGAGATATTTTCCTTCTCGTACACCACACCAACCCCGCGAGATGTGATTATTGGCTTTTCAAAATTATCGCCGCTACTTTTTGTTTTAAATTCCATTCTTGTATATCACTTTTTTTTCCTTTCCGCAAAGTATATATTCCATTAGTTCCAACATATAAAAACACTTTCGTCCAGGCAGTTTCGTCCAGATAAAAATAGAAAAAGAAAAAAAAGAACAGGGATAAAAAGAAATACAGAGAAAATCTACCTAACTACCGGCTTCTGAGCTTTTACATTTTTATCGAGCCAGCTTTCAACTAAATCGTCGTACTCTCTCTCTCTCTCTCTCTCTCTCTCTCTCTCTCTCTCTCTCTCTCTCTCTCTCTCTCTCTCTCTTCTTTACAACATTTGATTTTCGCTTGGTTCTGCCGCAAAACGGTTAATCCTTTGTATTCACGTTCACCCGCTTGCGCGATTTATCTCTTGAGATCCTCTTTATTATTTGTTCTCTTTTTCATTATTTTTCTTTTCTTTTTTTTTTTTGTAAGATTCTTCTTTTTTCTCTCTCTCTCTCTCTCTTTTTTTTATTAAAGTCACGCGACGGCACTCCATTTCGGATTTTGATTGTCTCCTTTATTTCGTATCTTCATCGATCGTTTTTCTCTTTTTCTCTCTCTCTCTTTTTTTTATTCTATTTATCTGTCTATCTGTCTCTCTTCTTTCTCTCTCTCTCTCTCTCTCTCTCTGGCGCGAAAAGGAAAAGGAAAATGTAGTTTGTCATCGATATTTGCTCGAAAACGTAGACAGCAGACCTAGAGGATTATCGTATCTTTCGTTTCTCGTTTTTCGTCGTCTCGTTAGATATACGCTTTCTATCTTTTTTTTTTCTTTTTTTCTTTTATCGATTAAAAAGTCGCCCAACAATCGAGTCGATATCACAATTCCAATGATAACGATATTCGGTGGGTGGTACGGTGGTCGTTGGAGGTTACGATCACCAGTTTCGTATCGTTTTCGTGAGGTTCCAGTAAAGAACCTTTTGACAGTCGTCGATCTCAAATACCGTTGGCTGGTCTTTCTGACACGCTGCGAGTAGTCGAAAGAAATGTGGAAAATGCATTTTGCAGAATTATCCAGCAACGAAAACGTCTCGTCGTTTGGGAACGTCGCCGCAAGCTGCGTCATCGGCACAACATTTACACACGACAGCAGCCCGATTAAAAAGAATACCCTTTTGTATTGTTAAAGATATTATTCACCTCTAGAGAGACCGATCTCCGTGCCTTTCTCCATTAAAAGAAAAAACATTAAAAAAATAATATTCGACGGAAAAGAAAAAAAAAAAAAAAGAAAAAAGTACTAAAAGAAAAAAAGCACCAAAAGATTTAAAAAAAAAAAAGCAACAAAAAAAAAGTAAAAGGAAAAAAAAAGAAATCAATAGCAGCCCGTTCCAATCACCCCCCACCCCCATTAACCCTACCCCTACCCGCCCCAACCCCTGTTCTCGATATATTAAGATCTCCAACTCGATGTCCCCGTCTCCTTCGAAAATTCAATAAAACGCGCCGCCTCTCACTTATTGGAAATTAGTTGAAACCGATCCTGTCTTTGTTGCAGATGGACATGAAGTCTGTTGGGTCGTTCTACTACGAGAACTTTGTAAGTGCAGACCTAAGCAATGAAATCATAACGCGTTCACGACTTAATCGCGTTAACTTTTCTAATTTGACATATAACAACGCGTAGTAATCGTTGATTCTTCTTTTTCAATTTCTTCTCGGCTTGTTTATTTTCCTTTTTTTTTTTTTATTTTCTTTTTTTTCCGTGCAAGACTCATTCGTGCATCACGGAGGACTTTGTTTTTTTAATATGGTAAAAATGTAACGGAACGTTTTAAAAATCTTCTCGTCATATGTGTGTGTACGTATATACATACGTATGTATATATACGTACGTATATCGATTGGCATTATTCCACCCCGTCGAATCTTTTCTCGTGACTGACGCGGTCGTCGACGAGAGCCAAGACGCGAGATCAAAATAGAGATAGGTGTATATACTTGTCGTGAAAGATGGGAAGGAGGAAAAAACATCGGACGAGAAACCTCTCCCGCAGACCGGAGAAGCAACGACGCAAAAGAGACGTCGTAAAACGTTAAACCGGAGGCTTCGGCGAAGACGCGGACGATCTCTCGACGGATGTCTATCAGCCCCCTCGAGAGGACGTCGGGCCCGTTCGATTTCATGGAATACTAATCGTAATTTTTTTTCGCATTTCTTTTGCAGGCCTTCCCAGGAATGGTTCCGTATAAACGACCGGCGGCCGACAAGTCCGGTATGCCGGTCTATCAGCCGACCGGCGCGACGACCTTAATGCAGTTGCAGCAGCCCTTCGTGCCTGTGTCATGTGAGTACACTGGAACACCACCCCTACCTACCCAAACCTCTAACCAATCGGTCGTGCAACCCCCGAACGTGCAAAGCAACCACCACCACCACCACCACCACGCGGTGGTGCAGTCCTCCTCTTCCTCCCAGGGAACCGGCGGCGTCGCTGTCGGTAACTGCGCCGACGCCAACAATGGCGTCCTCATGGATCCGTGCAACAATCCGCCGCCGCCACCGCCGACAACCGGCGACAATAACACTAGCGCTAGTAATGCCGGTAACAAGCAGACCCTCGTTAATGCCCAGAATCATGACGGCGAAAATGCGCGTAACTCCCCCGAATTGAATCACTCGAGTCCGGCGATACAGCAACAAGTTCAGCAACAAGCTCAGCAACAAGCTCAACAGCAAGCGCAACACCAGCATCAACAGCAACAACACCAGCAACAACAGCAGCAGCAGCAAGCGCAACAACAGCAACAACAGCAGCAAGCGCAACAGCAAGCTCAGCAGCAAGCGCAACAGCAGGCTGCTCAGCAGCAGGCTCAACAACAAGCTGCTCAGCAGCAGGCACACCAACAGCACCAACAGGCTCAGCAGCAGCAACACGCTCAGCAACAGCTTCAACAGCAACACCAACAGCAAATGAATCAGTTGGCATTATCGGCCGTACCGCCGTCGATGAGTCCATTGACGTCGATGGCCGGGCTAACATCTATGCCCGGAGTCGTTAACATGGCCTCAATGGCCAATATGGTCAGCATGGCAAACGTCTCCTCGATGTCGAGCCTATCATCGATGAGCAATTACTCTGCCGCTAATATGGCGAATCTGAACATGTTGAATACGCTCGGTATGGCCGCGTCCGGATTACCCACCCATCTCGACGCAGCGACTCTGGCCAAGGAGGTGGCCCAGAAGAATTACGCGAAAGCTATTAAATTATCACAGGCTTCCCAGCCTTACGGTATTAGTCAGCTTACGGCACTTAATTACACCGGCGTCGCATTGAACAAACAAACCTTGGTGAATCCTGCGGGTGCTGCAGCCGCCGCGGCTGCGGCCGCGCCTGGTTCGGCTTTACAGGCTAGCGCTTTGCCCGGAAGTACTGGTACACCGAGACCGGTGATCCCTGGACTGGCCGGTATACCCGGTGCGCTAACGTCGCCACTTTCAGCGGGTATACTCGCATACTCGAGACCTCAGCCGACCGCCACACCTATTAATCCGTACTCTCTGATCAGACAACAGATCCTACCGAATCCGTACGTCCAAGCCTCGATACCCGGTGTACCTGGTGCGGCCGCAGCCGCGGTTCAGGCATCTCCCTACGTTCAGAATCCGTATGCCGTTTTACCTGGTATGGCTGGTGTACCTGCTGGCGTAGCTGCCGCGGCAGGTGTACCGACCGTACCTCAGATACCGCAAATCCCCAATCCCGCGACGATAGCGGCGCAACCGCAGGTCGCCATACCGGTCAGCTCCGGCGTGATCATGCAACCCTACAAGAAGATGAAGACTTCGTAAAGAGCGTCGCTTTTAAAGCTCCTTGGCTTTTCTCCGTAGCGAGAGGTCGGTCGTGCTCTCTTCTGGGCCAACTTCTTCTCCTCCTATCTCTCTCTCTTTCTTTCTCTCTCTGTCTCTCTTTTCTTTCTCTACCTCTTTACCTCTCTTTTAGCTATCTCTTTTCGCAAAAGAAGGCCCGATCTATTACTTTACCATCGTCCGACTCTAGAATCACGCGTAAGTGCAATTTTCGATTATTCTAAACGAGACGAATCCTATTAAACAAGATAAATGATCTCTACGTTCGAACGCATCTTTTTGATATATAAATGAATAAATAAGATAAATAAATATGTATATTATATATCTTTCTATCTTTGGAATCGTTAATTTTCTCAATCATTATTCGACAGAGCGAGGAAAAAAAAGAATAAAAAAGAGAGTAGGAGAAAAAGAGAGAGAGAGAGAAAAAGAGAGAGAGAGAGAGGGTGAGAGAAAGAGACAAGGGGAGTATATTTCGGTCGAACGAACGCGAAACGGGAGAGATGAGACACGCTACACAATGAAAAAGTTCCGAAAATAGATTCATTTTCTAGTCAGACATTGTCGGTGAACAGTGCCTTATTGACCCGATTCCTCGTGGAGCGTTTTAAACGTAAGACGAAAGAATGAGAGAACGGCGAGATCGCACGGCGTTCCTTGCTATAATATTGTGTGTGTGACGTCGGATGAATTAAACCGATTCGCGAATTGGTAAAGATGGCCGCGCGTTCGCGGCTATTTCTTTTTATCGTTCCGATAACGTGTTTCTACCTAAATAATAATCAATATCAATATATCTGCCGGACGACTTGCCGCTCGTTTCGATGCGTCCAAAATAAAATTGAAAAGAAAAAAAATGAAAAAAGTAATGAAAAACGGTAAAAAAAAAAAATTAAAAAGAAAAAAAAATACAAAAAAGTAAAAGGAAAAAAAGAAAAAAGAAATATGTGTGACGCTTGAGACGATGATATCGATCTTGAGGCGCGCCGAAGTCACGCGTAATAATCGTGCTTCTATTATTATTATCATCATTATTGTCGTGTATTTTTTTTTTTTTTATTTGTTTGTTTGTTTCCTTTTTTTTCCACTTGTTTGTTCTTTTTTGTTCTTTTGTGTTTTCTATTATTATTATTATTCCTATTCTTCTTCTTCTTTTTTCTTTATTAGTACTAAGTTTATTTTTTCGTATTTTTAAATATGTCTACTACGAACACGCACGCATGCACACACACGCACGCACACACACACACATCTATATATATATATATATATTGTGTGTGTGTGTGTGGGTATATGTGGTATATATATATTATATATATGTTATAATAATAGTGATATAGTATGAGTGGATTATGAAATTATACTTCTTAGAAGTGAGATTGAACTTTCCGCGTTTATTAATTATTTTATTACAGAGACATTATCTATGTTACGTCATCGTTTTACGATTCGTCGTTCTGTTTTTATTGATTAAATTAAGATTGTGAATAGAGTCGAGTTAAATGGAAAAGTTAAAGAAAAGAATAGGAGAAGGGAAACGAAAATGGATAAAATGGAAAGTAAAAAAAAAAAAAAGAAAATGAAGGAAGAAAGAAAGCAAAAAAGCAAGAAAGAAAGAAAGAAAGAAAGAGAGAAAGAAAGAGTAGAAAACATCGGTTAAACGTGTGATTCGATTGTTGCAATATGTATTTTATTTTGGGATGTTTTTTTCTGTTTTTTTTTTGGACTGTCAAAATTTTATCGCGTTTTATCTTCACGATTTTAAAATCGGCTGCGTGACCGCGCGCGCACGCGAGAAGTACAAGATAAAAAATGATGGAAGTATGTGTGTGTTGTATGGGTCCTGGCCTATCGAACGTATCGCGTCGTATCATGTGCAAAACTTGCCTTTTTGGATTAGTCGTTTTTTAGAGAGAGATTTTTATTATAATTGATGTCTACCTATACATATACATATATACGTATAGACGACGAGCGTCAACGAATTTGCCTTTTGCCCGCTCGTCTTTAAAGAATTTTATTTAATACATCTTAACTATCGTTTAATTCTTCTTCTTCTTCTTCTTCTTCTTCTTATTCTTCTTCTTATTCTTATTTTTCTTAATCTTATTCTTATTCTTATTTTATATTCTTATTTTTACCCTTATTCTTCCTTCAATTTTGTTTCGCGAGAAGTTTTAATTCCGTTCGTTGGATAGTTTTTTAAAATATCGATAATAATAATGTATGTAATTTTAATGCACGGTGTGTACCTACCTTTAATTCTTAATAATGATAATTCGTCAATTTTCAATTCGTTGTTAGTGAAAAAAAAAAGAGAAAAAGATAAAAAAAAGAAATATGTATTGTTTCGTCCCGATACTTGGGGCTGTTTATATGCTAATGTATAATAGTATAAGTTAGTTGATTAAGAATTTTTATTCTAATTATCGTTTGATTTAAAGGCATAGATTATATAAATATATATATATATATTATATATATATATATATTATACACAAACGATTGTATCGTACGTTTCCTAGAAACACAATTACGCGTCGACGAATCTAGAGAAAGAGCTATGTCGAAAGCCGTAATTCTCCTATCTCGTACGAATTAGAACTTACGTAGATTTAGATATCGGCTCACATATTTTTAACATAATTTTAAGTACACACAAGAATGAGAACGAGAGCGAAAGAATGAGAGAGCGTCTTAACGCGACGCAATCTCTTCTATCCTTGCATTCAATTCGGGGGAGTTAATTGCACATATACATAGAAATACATGGATTTATTTCGAGTGAACTTTAAAATCAATTGCGACTGAAAATAATGAGAATGATAATGAAAATAGAGAATTGACAAATTCCAAATTAGAAAAAGGAAATAGGCGAAAGAGAACGATTAAAGTATAATTGAAGTAACCATAAAAAAAAAGACGTTAACGAGCATTGGCGGCTGCGTTTACCTAACGAACGAAAAAAACACACACACACGCGCAACAACAAACAAAATGGGCTAAAAACGCATTAAAATATGATATATATAAATAAATATAAATATATATACATACGTAACTGATTAACGATAATCACAGGATCGGTCTAATTTACGAATAATAATTATATAACTCTACGCGATAGAACGACAAAGAGATGATGATTATCGTCGTCGAATGACTTCTTTTACGAAGCGATGTATGCATACATAAATACATACATATATATATATATATATATATATATATATATATATATACATGGCATTAACGCGAGAGTTCACATGCGCATCGTGTTACACGACCGCACGAGCGTAGCCGCATAAGCAACGCACGTTCTACGCACACACGACACGAGAAATACGTGATATACATATACATAGAATACACACACACACACACATAAACACACATATACGGAAACTGGATATACACCATAAATATATACCGTAAGATAGTTTTACGCAGAGAAAATAGTCGATATCTTGTATTTTTATGAGTTCGTATGTTTGACGATGATAAATGAGAGAGAAAGAAACAAATAATGAAAGAGAAAAAGAAATAATGTCAGTACGGCGATAGGGATGCGCAACAAAAAAATAAAAATAATAAAGAGAGAGAGAGAGAGAGAGAGAGAAAGAGAGAGAGAGAGAGAGAGAGAGAGAGAGAGAGAAATAAAACATGTGGTTATGAGAGTAAGTTCGGGCGAATTTTTAAGGGATGTAAAAAAAAGGAGCAAAAAAAAAATGGTAAAAAATGGAGAAAACTATGAATCGATGCTAGTGGGATTTTATCTTCTTTGTATACTCGCGTACACGTATCTACCAGCGATTTGAAAGTTCGTAAAAAGAGAAGAAAAAAAAAAAGAAAAAAATATCAATATGGCGTAATGAAAAAAAAAGAAAAAGAAAAAAAAACATGAGTATATAAATATAAATGTACGACTATGAAAAAAAAAAAATATATATATATATATACACGCGCGCACACATACTCACATGCATACAAATATGATATCACAGTAAAGGATTAATTGTAATAAAAAGTTTCTTTACACGACGTATTCAAGATTAGAAAGGAAACGTAAGCTGGCATATTACGTGACGGCGAACGATTAGAATGAATTAGACGTGCTGGTAGAACGTTCGGCGATATGCAAAGACGATGATTATGAGATAATGTT
>NC_066586.1:1292500-1322500 GCF_905475345.1 Vespula vulgaris | reverse complement strand
TGCAAATATCAGCGCATTCATTATGCCCCACGTGGTATAATAAGTCGAGTATGCACTTACGTATAGATATATAATACGTATACATATACGTACATTTCTCTCTCTCTAAATAGAATAATAATAATAATTAATAATAATAATAATAATAATTAATAATAATAATAATAATAACAATTAAAATAAAAATCATAATAATAATAATTAATAATTAATAATAATAATAATAATATATAGTGTCTATATACGGCAAAAGAGTAGAACCACCACATTGAGAGAATTGACGTGTGTATTTCGTTCAGTTCATTAATGAAAACGAGCTATATACCGAGAAAGGAAAGGAAAAAAAAAGAAGAAAAAAATTTTGAAAAAATTCGAAAAGAAACATTGTGTGTAGTTAGCCTTGCGCCGACTCGATCGATCCGAGTCCACGAAGATCTCGAATGCGTTTTTGCGCATGCACGCTCACGGGGTTTGTCAAGGAGTCAGCCAGTATTTGTAATAATAATGCTTGAGAAATGCATGAATATTTGTTTTATTAATGCTTCTTCTTATTTCATCTCTTTCTATCGACAAAATGGATCTTCCCTGAACAATTTGCTAATCCCCCCCCCCAATGTAATATTTATATATTTACATATATATATGTATACATATATCGTATATACATATATATATCATGTATTTACTCAATATTGCGCCGATTATTGCTCACCGTCTTTAACCTTGCTTCCTGCTTCCCTTTGTTTCTTTTTTTTCTCTCTCTCTCTCTCTCTCTCTATACTTTTATATATATTATTTATATTATTTATATTATTTATACTATTTATTCGTTTTATTTTATTTCACTTTACTTCTTATCATCTTCATTAATTAGATACCTGTTTATGAAATACATATGTTCGACACCACCGTGCGCTTGTAATACTATATTTACTGTTTACTATCTCTTATTCTTTTTCTTCTTCTTCCTCCTCCCTCCTCCTCCTCCTCCTCCTCCTCCTCCTTTTCCTTCTCCATTCACATTTCTCACCTTATCGTTATTCACTTTACTTTCACGCTATTTACTATTCTTTCACGGTTCGTCGGAGCCTATAGGAACGATTCCAAGTTCGACGAATATAATCGATCTTGTTTCGCAGTCACCGATTGAGTTACACTTTGATTGAGTTTCTTCTTCTTCTTCTCTCTTTTCCGTCTCTCTTCCTCTCTCTCTCTCTCTCTTTTCTTCCCCTATCTCCTACTTTCTTGGCAATTCTTTTTTTCCATTCTACGTGCAGTCGGTAGGAGATCCAACGAAAAGATCCAAGATGAAGAAAAAGGGGTTGAGACTCTTCTCTAGAGTAAAACTGTTATTTCTTCTCTCTCTCTCTCTCTCTCTCTCTTTCTTTTTTCCTCTCAGACACGATCTTTGGTCTTTTCACTTTGTCCTTCACTTTTGTTCGCCGAAATGAAATCGCGATTGTCAGACGTATCATTTTATTTTTTTCTCGTTTTCTTTCTTTCGTTCATTCATTCATTCGTTCTCTTTTTGTCTATCTTTCTGTCTTTATCTTTTTCTCATTTTCTTACCTCTCTCTCCACCGATTGCACGTAAACGAGCCAAGCACACGGTCGTTTCTAAACCTTGTAGATGTTAGATGCTTTTATTATTATAAAGAACACCGTAAAAAAGTGTACGACTCACGCGCTCTCTATTTCGCCTCTCTTTCTCTCTATCTATCTATCTATTTCTTCATCTCTTTCTCTATCTCTCTATCTCTCTCTCTCTCTCTTCTTTGATAATAAAATGACGTTTATATATATATATATATACATATACATATATACGTCCAATCCTTACAACCATATTCCCTTCCATCTCCTTCACTCATCACTCATCACCTTCTCACCCCACCTTTTTTCTTGCCCATTGCTTTTCCTGTGCTTTAGTTTGCGAAATACATATATATATACTCTCTGAGGCACGAAGAGGAGAGATTTTATATATACATTTTTATATATATATCCGGCATTTATTAGATATTTATATATATATAATATATATTATACGACCCCCTTCCCCCTGTATATTCCACCCCGAAAAGAATCACACATCCTAAACTAAATTTCCACATCCAATTTCCAAGTTTTATGCAATCGCCACATTACATTGTAAAAAGTATGTGCTTTGAAAGGAGACGAACGCTAAAAAAAAAGAAAGAGAAACAGGAAAAAAAAGAAAGAAAAAAAGAAATAGAAAAGTAAGAAGGAAAAACAAAGAGACGAGAATGGTCGACGAAAATTCGAGATCGAAGATCCATCGATCGTATACACCTGCGATATGTTATCCTACCTTTAATCCACCCTTCGATAAAACGTTCGATCGATCGTCCCTATCTCGAATTATTTCTTTCTATAACAGATTACTATATATATATAAATGTATTATAGTTTAACAAATCGACCATTTGAAAAATCCCATTCGTACATACATACATACATATCTTTCCTTTTCCCCCGCTTCCTATTTCTAGCTTTTATTGTTTTTTTTCGCCGCTATATAAGCCTGCGTAAAATATATCGCGCGTATGCGTAATGAATTGTTCTATAACGCTTGGCACACAAAGAAAGGCCTTTTATATATATTCATTATATATATATATATATATATATATATATATATATATATATATATGTATATCGATGGCAAAGAAAAAAGATGCAAAAAAAGAAGATCAGGATTCCAAGTGAAAAAAAAAATAATTATTATCGACTGAATGGGACGGTGATGGAAAAGATGGAGGGATAAGAAAAGAAAAAAAAAGAGAGAAAAAAAAAGAAAAAAAAATCAGAAAAAAATATATGACGAAAAGAGAAATCCCAGGAAGAGAGCGAGAGAGAGAGAGAGCGAGAGAGAGAGAGAGAGGGAGAGAGTGAGAGAGAGAGAGAGAGAGAGAGAGAGAAACGAAGAATTTCGCGGATTTTCGTAAAGCAAGCTCCAAGGATAAAAGCGGAGCACGTTCTTGAGCTTACATCGCTTTGGAATTATCGTTTTCGTTCTTTCTATATGGGAGAAAAGAGTGCTACGCAGTGTTTTGTACATCACCCCTTATCGAAGTCACGCTTTATTATCTTTGCCATGGTGGAAAAGAGCACGCGTACGCATCGGTCTGGAAAGTGGAGGCATACGAACGAAAAGAGACAAAAAAAAGTATATACATATATACATACATACATATATATATATATATATGTATACATGTATTATATATAAAAAAAAAGTAACGAGATCTAAAGGGTATATATATATGTATATATATACATGTATATATGTAGGTATATACGTGTATACATATATAGATATATATGCATAACGGTTCGGATTTTCATAAAATTAATTCGATTTAGCGGTCTCATCCCGTCTGTAGGAAGAGCAGGATGGTGGAAAAAGAGATGGGGTTTTACGTCCCACAAAATTCAACGGGGGTTAGTAAAGTGGGCGATGTCTGTGGCCCGGGTTTGCACACACGAGAGTGGCAAGCGCGGCTCATTGGTACCATCACGTTACGCAAATATGTAAACAAAGGTTTATAGCCTCGGACAAACAGGGGAGCAAATTAAGCCAGGGATGCGCTCTGAAATGTCCAGGATGATTTGACGATGGTTTATACCTGGGTTCTAATGTCCAGGACATGACAAATGAACGAACGGTAGATACACGCGTGTGTATGTCGATATTAAAGCCGATGTGAAGCACTCTTTCCGATGTAAGTACCGATCGCAGTAGCACGTCATTTTGTCGCACAGCTCTGCAATTTTTTCTTCTTCTTCTACTATTTCTTCTGCTATTACTACTACTACTACTACTACTACTACTACTATTACTATTACTATTTCTTCTTTTTTTTTTTGTTCTTTTTACATGCTTTCGTCTTTATACATACATACATGCATACATACATAAATACATGTGTATGTGCATATGTACAAGTGCAACACCACCTGCCGTGCAGCTTATTAGCGCTTTCGTAAAACGCATTGTTTGTTCTTTTTCTTTATAATATATATGTATATGTGTTCAGTGTACTTAACATACATATATATATATATACATACATACGTAAGTAAGTCTCGCATGTATTCAGTAGAACAAATAGCTTCGCCTGTAATTCGCCAACACAACAAGTATGCATGCATTATCGCAATATATATATATACATATTATTCTGTGTATTCTCCCCGCGTTATCACCGCTCGCGTTATCTGAAGCACCTACGTCGTCTTAGCGCACCTCGTTCTTTTAATCTATGGGCTGACGCAAACTCCACGAACTGCACGTTTACGTATATATACTTACATGTATACACACATATACATATATTCATATATATATATATACACATGTACACACACACACATATATATATACACGCACAAACAGACGAAACGACGAAAACGATACACGCACTAAACTTAGCCGCAACGAACGCGCGATGCCTTGTTAATACATAGATACATGCATACATGCATACAGAGAGACATACATAAACAGATCTACAGACAAGCGCATGCGAACACTATTCTGAGCGAGCGATTTAAACGTTAGTCGAGTGCACGAATGCATTTTGATTCGTTTTGCAAAAAAAGAAAAAGAAAGAAAAAAAAGAACAGAATTGAAAAAGAAAAAAAAAAAAAAGAAAAGAAAGAAACCCCCCCCAATACTGAATGCACTGGTGATATGATACATTTCGATCTTTTTTACTGTATTCTTATATAATTTCATTTGTTTACAGCGTACGCGCAATTATTTACAGCGTCCTTTAAATATGGTGTCGATCCTTTTAAATTAGTAGTTTAAGAAGATCGTCGAGAATCGGAACGGCTTACGACGATCAACAATTTACTTCCTTTTTTTCGTCGACGTTGCCTCGAAAACGACGAAGCACAGCAAAGAAGAAAGACAGAAAAAATATTTATATATATATATAAAAAAAAAATAGAAAAAAGAAAAAGAATTTATACCGACAGATCCAATAAACCGATCCGTTTCTCGATAAATGCGTGAATTATTTTTTCTATATTTCTCTTAGATACGTGTACAGAAAGAGAGAGCGAAGGAGCTATAATATCGTACTATACATGTATATATACGCTCTTATATATACGTATTTTCGTTAAATTGCACGTTTACTCACTGATCGTTCATGGTCTTTCTTTGAAATTTCTGTTTCATGCTTGCCCTCGCCTGGATATCACCCGCACGTCTTCCAACCGAAAACGATCGGTCTTCTCTCTACACCGTTTGATATCATCCGCCAACGCTTACGTTCTTCCTGAATAATTCCATACCACTCGAATTTCTTCGTCCTTTGGCCTCTGCACGATCCCGAGAACGCCATCCGATCTTGAAAATCGATTCCTGCGACCTGTCCTACTCTCTACGACCACAACGAATATACCTGGTGACCCGTGCTTACTTATACTACCACTACCACCACTATCACTACCCTACTACTACTACTACTACTACTACTACTACTACTACTACTACTACTACTACTACTACTACTACTACTACTACTACTATTACTATTACTATTACTATTACTACTACTACTACTACTATTATCACCACCAACCAACCATTAACCATCAACGATCGTATGTCTCTCCCTGACCTACTATCCATGTGGCGATTGTGATCATTCTCCCTCTCGTCAATCCGTCCATCCACGTCCACAAAAATTTCATCGACGTCAAATCAAAACACGAGAACTCGTCGTGACTTAATAAATCACGCAATCGTCGGGAACAACACATTTTCCTTTCGATCTTTCGTCCGATCGTTCTGAAACGAACGTCCAATGAAACGATTCGATATTACAAATAAAAAAAATATATATATATTTATATATCGATCGAAAACAAAAACAAACAAAAAATAATAATAATCATGACCGAACAACGACAACGACGAATTGAAATTCTTTTTTGTTCTTGTTTTTTTTTCTTTTTTTTCTTTTTTTATCAATCCATTCGTCGCTCCCTGCGACACGGACGATCGAGGAATTGTGTTTTGCTTTTTTTCTCTCTCCCTTTTTTTCTTTTTTATTTTTTTATGGTTTTTTTTTTCGGTGATGGGTCGATCCTACGTTGCGTTCTCTTTTTAAATTTCTTTTCTTTCTTCCTCCTCTTCTTTTTGTCTTTCTTTCTTTCTTTCTTTCTTCCTTCCTTTCTTTCTTTCTTTCTTTTTTTCTCCTTTTATCTTTTTTATTATTTTTTTCTTCGTTCTTCACGACGCCGTCGTACATGATACTTCGTCGAAATTCATTCGCCCCAAACGACGAATAAAATATAAAATTCAAACTTTGGCACGTACGCGTCGATGCTTCGAAAATGATTTTTTCTCTCGATTGGAATATGAAAAAAATATATATATATATACATACACATAATATACATATATATTTTTTTTTTTGATATACATGTATGCACGTGCATATGCGTGCGTGCACGCGATTTGCTTTATCGGTCGCGTTATTTTTTTTTTGTTTTGTTTCCCTCTTCCCTCTCCCACTTTATCCGATCAATCTAATTGGTCCATCGATTTTTATCGTTTGACCTCCTCGATTCGACGGACTTATATTTTATTATCACATTCTCGTAAGTTCGTCCCCTCGAATACTTATATCCATCCATCACCCGTGAATCCAATTAATAAAAAAATTTTTACATAAACGAACAATAAAAATCCAAAAAAAAAAACAATGAAAAAAAATATACACACACACACACACACACTATTTAACCGAATGCGAACAATGCACCCTGGTACATGCTGCTACATCGTTATTCGCGTTACTCGTTTTTCTGGAAATTTTGCTAACTAACTCTACCGTGAACTCGATAAAAATTACTACTCGCACCAACCAACGCTTTCATTTTCCACGTTTTATACTCGTCTCGTGCGTGTCATCCGCTTGGTACCTATCGAAAACGATTCTTTTTTTCTCTTCTTTTTTTTTTTTTTTTCTCTTTCTTTTCTTCTCGATTATCGCCGACACTTTTACGTCGTTTTCACGCGAGTGCAAATTATTGGAATACAAAAAAAAATTAAAAAAAAAAAAAAAAAAAAAAAAAAACGTACAAAAAAAAACAAACACAAAAACAAACGAACAAAACTGTCTCTGACCAACGGACGTGTCTGTCGGAAAAAAACAAAAAATGTAAAAACAAAAAAAAAAAAAAACAAAAAACCAATTGCAAAAATACAAAAAACCAAACGACAAAAAACCAACTAAAAAAACCAACAAAAAAAAATACCCAACGAAACTGAACAAAAAAACATGAAAATGAAATGAAATGAAATGAAATGAAATGAAATGAAATGAAATGAACAAAAAAACAAAAAAAACAAAACCAAACGAAAAAATCTACCATGTACCTGGGTGAACCTCCCGAGGACACGTTCGACGTGACCTCCTTTGTTTTTTGGTGTCTTCTTCTTCTCCACCGAATTCGATCGGATCTGGTAACGAACGACCGAACGAAACAACTACCGATATTTGAAAAAAATACCGTACGAACACTGCCTCGTTTGCTGCATGTGGATCGCCTTAGCAGCCTTAGCCACTGTCGGGGCCCACGTGGTCCCCCAAAACGCTCACTGTGTCGTCTACACAGACAGCTGCGGACAGGTAGACTCATTATTGTAACCAGTTTTTTACCCAGTCTCGAGTTTGCATCAGAAGCACCACGTGATATTTAATAATAAAATCAGTTATAACAATCAGTTTTTTTCTGCATGCGTATTGTCCGATCTCTTATCGAGGTATATTTATTCTTTATTTGTTTCTCAATTTTTTTCTTTTTTCTTTTTCTTTTGCCTCTTTCTCTTTTTAGTTTTTGTTTTGTTTTGTTTTTTTCTTCCTTTTTTTTTTTTAGATCATCATCTTATCTCACACATATTCTCGGACGTAATTACCCTCGTGGTACTTTGATGCAAGCTCGAACATTTAATGCTGCTAACCTACAAGGTTGACGAAGGAGGACGACATGTCGATGACGATCATTCTTTAATTAAACATCAATTCATTACCCTTGCTTTGTCGTGTTATTAATTTATATATATATATATATATGTATATATATATATATATATATATATATATATATATATATATATAGAGAGAGAGAGAGAGAGAAGAAATAAAAAAGGAAAAGAAAATCGTGATTCGACATGATCCTCATCTTTCGATTAACTTTGGCTAACACGTAGCTTTTGGGGGCATCTCCCTCACGACTGCTCACCGCAACTATAACTGCGAATAACCACTGCCTTATATATCTGGTGTTTGTCTATTATTATTATTATTATTATTATTATTATTATTATTATTATTATTATTATCATTATCATTATTATTATTATTATTATTATTATTATTATAATTATACCAATAATTATATATTATTATTATGCTATTTCGAAAGCGTTGTCGTCACCCTCACAACAAACCTATATTCACGAAGAAAGAGAGATGCACGCTTGTTATATTCCATAAACTACATAGAGCGACTTTCTTATCCGAACGCGGCATTTTTTTTTTTTTTTATTTGTTTTGTATTTATTTACTTATTCACTTTTTTGTTTCTTTTCTATTTCCTTTCTTCCTCCCTAATTTATATTCATTATGATATTAAGAACAATCGTGTGATTTTAATTCTATTTTTCTCTCTCTTTTTTTTTATTTCCCCGTGAGTTTGTTCTTTTATTATTATTTTTTTTTTTTCATTTTTTTTCCTCTCTCTCTCTCTCTCTTTTTCTATTTTCTCTTTTACAACTACGACAGCAGAAAGATTTCTCGTTTTGCAAAAGGAATAAATTTTGTAGACGCAGTGACACGGTTCGTCGTACTTCGGAAGTACATTAAACGTGCAGCACTTTTTTTTCTCTCGCTGAAAAATCGTTTTTTAATTGCGCTCTAAGAAATGCAGTACCAACCCCCGTTCACACCTTTCACTCACCTTCCTAACCGCCGCTCAACCTCAACTACCCCTCTGCCGACCTCCTTCCCGCCCTCTTTTATCCGTATATATGCTTGCATATTTAGAATGCTTCCGATGCGAACACACACGAAGAATGAGAGAAGTCGTTTGTAGAAAAACCGGGAAAAACGTTGTGATAAAAAGGAAGACGCCATAATCGCGCTCGCGACATTAAATTCGAGTCAACGAATATTTCATAAACAATCGTACACACACACACACACACACACACATACATAAACATATTATGATGCAACAACATTATCGCATACGCACACATACACACACTGACAAAGCTTTCCGAAAATGTTTGCCTTTGTGAAGAAAAAGAAAAAAAAATATATAAAAGAGAAAGAAAAAAAAAAAAGAAACGCTCGATCGATCGACCGATCGTTCAGCGATCTCTTTTCTATATTTGTAAAAAAAAGAATAGATCCATACCTCATGATAAACGCAAGAATTATATCTATACATAGTACATTATACTATCATACCATTTTTGTTAACAGCAGCTATGTTGTTATGGTTGCGGAGTCGCAGTTGATATATAGTGTTGAACTTATTTGCAGTAGAATATTATTAATTTGACAGCTTACGACATCCCACATCCATATTTATACAAGGCCAATGTCCGCTGACTGACCGGTCCAGTCTCTCCGCCATCGTCGATCGTTACGCCCGCGTGAATCGTTCGAATATACGTTTTTCTTTTTCACTTTCTCTTTCTCTCTTTATCCCTTTTTCTTCTCTCTCTTTCATAAAATATTTCCTTCGGTAATAATAATAGAATTATACTCGTCTACTACGCGTTAAACATCCTCTTTTTTCCCCTTTCTCTTTCTATCTCTATATTTATTTTATTTTTTATTTTTCATCCTTTTTTTGTTCGTTTATCATTTTATTTTATTTTATTCTTTTTTTCAAACGTGCAAAACGACATTTTCACGTTCACGCGGGCGAACCGAAATTTGGCGACCGGTGAGAGTCGGCTTTTGGCAGTACACGAACGCTTGGGTGATGATGCCTCGCACTTTTTAACTTCTCGTCCCAATATACATACATATCTACATATATACATGGATACATATATTATCTAATATATCGTGTCGCTAAATGATAGAAGACAGAGTATTTACTTCCGTCTCGAATTTTCTCCAATTTGATCTATTTTTCATAATGTCTCTATTCCTTTCGTTTTTCCTTCTTTATTATTATTGTCGAACTATACTTTTTAAAATCTTTCTTTTCTCTCTTTCTCTTTTTCTCTGTATATCTATATATCTATTTATCTATCTAATTATCTATATCTTTTAACATCCGTAAATAATTCGAGACGTATGACACGACGAAGTTAGTGTTATCCACAGTTCGCGAACATTTGTATCTCTGTCACTTATTATACGTATTATATTCGTTATATCACCCAAGCACCGATCCCCCTTCTCCCGGGCCATTATTTGCATGACCAGACTCTGTGTTCGTAGCAAATTATCTCTTACGCAGTTGCAAGAATTATATTTATTGTTCTCTTGTTATTATTATTATTATTATTATTATTATTATTATTATTATTATTATTATTATTATTAGTTTTAGTATTATTACTGTTATTATTCTTATTCTTATTATTCTTCTTCTTATTATTATTCCTATTAACTATACTACATTATCGTTATACGAAATATTTTTATTATTATTATTATTATTATTATTATTATTATTATTATTATTATTATTATCATTATTATTATTATTACTATTATTATTATTAGTATTATAATTATTATTATCATCGTTTTTCTTATATTATTATCTCATTATTATAGTCATTACATTCTTGTATTAATTACCCTTTGCCGAAAATATTCTATCGATATTATATATACATACATATACGGCAAGAGATATATAAGATTCCCGTTACTTCTTACATGATAGCATTTTTATATACACATATATATATATGCGTAGAAAAATAATATATATATTATATATGTTATAATATATATATATTTATTTATTTATAAATATATTTTGCACGCTTCTATGGTGAGCCTATGGTATACTTTTGCGCGATGAAACTTTTTGTTTTTCTATATATATATATATACACACATATATATATATATATTTTTTTTTCCTTAGATATCTGTCTGGTAGGTTGTTAATGCTTTAACCTAACGTTTTGCTAACACGAATACCATTCTCTCTGGAATTTGATGTTTAATCTATTTGCTCGCATTTGTCTATTATATTTCGGATATATGATTAATCTTCTAGATACGAGTGTACGTGTGTGTTGTGTGTGTGTGTCTAAATATAATATGCATACATCTGTCAATCTCTCGACGGCCAAACGATCCGATAATCCTTCTCCGATCGGATCTTTCTATCGTAGTCTCTTCTTGCGATATACTCATTCTATTCTTTCTCATAATTTTTTTTTTTATTTTTTTGGAATCTTTTTATTTATTTGTTTATTTTTTATTTATTTACTTTCTTTCCTCCTTTCATCTCTCTATATTTAAATAAACTTTTTTGCGCGACGTCGAGATTCGATAGATTCTGCGTGACGACGAATAAAAGAGAATAATCGTTCATGTTTTTCTATTTTTATATATATATATATATATATATATATATATTTGAGATATATTTGCCTACATATTATATCTACACATGCACACATTTAACATAATTATTGTTTTATCTTTGCAAAATAGGTTTTACGTTAAGTCGATGTTTAGCACACGTTATTTGATATCGAGAGAGAGCGAAGCAATGAGCTTTATAGAAAAAAGAAAAAAGAAAGTGAAAGAAAAAGGAAAAAAGAAAAAAAGAAGGCAGAAAAGGTCCCACGATCGTTGCTTTACCATCTACCAACACACTTTTGTTAAATTTAAATAAATCGAATTTCAGTCTAGTCACTGTGCTGAATGGCCCGCTGAGAAGAGGGCTTCCACAAGCTTTGATTCGCTAATTTTATCGAACGTTTTATCGCGTCGCTTCAAATTAATATACAAAATGTGAAAGTTATCAAAAGGCGTTCAACGATACGATCGATTAAAAATGTTCGATGTTTAACGCGATTGAATCGTCATAATTTTAACAGGAAACAATTTTCTTCTAAATTGAGTTTGGATTTTAAAGAAAAGAATGGAAGAATTAAACGATCGATTAATTTGCGAGTCAAAGAACCCCGTGTTTTAAGCACGCTCCTTGCACTCGGTGTATCGAGAAGGTTTCGACGCGCAGCCTAAAAAGAGTTAGAAAAATAAAAAAAGGAAAAAAAAAGAAAAATTAAGAAAGAAAAAAGGAAAAAGAAAAAAGAAAGGGTCATACACGCAAAGTGTGTATATATATATATATATATATATATATATATATACATGTTAATGATACTTCCCATATCCCTGTTAGTGCGGTGTCGGTCGATTTATTCGGTCTTCTTTGTATATTCCCCGACAAGAATCGCCGATCTTACCGCAAAACGACACGATACAAAGATGCAAGGTTCCCTTGCGACAATAACATTTAAACGACAATTTTAATGATCACAGACTGCGTAGGGAATGTCCCGTTTGTTTGTATTTGAAAAATGAAAGTTCTACTGCAAATTTATATTTTAATTCGCAACGTACGAACGATCGACCGTCGTCGTTCGATTAAATTACAGGTATTTATTATGAATAATAATTTTTAACGAATCGAGGTATATCCTCGATAGTGTGTGTACAATTCTTTTTTTTTTTCTTTTTTTTTTCTCCAGTTCGTTTCAAATACTTGGATAATGTTATATGCAACGAAGCAATGTATACGTCGATCGTTCGCACGTCCGTAGTAATTAATTAATAATACATACGTAAAAAATATATATATGTATGTATATATAAATAGATATATACATATATATACATACATATATATATATATATATATATGATTCGATTTTTTAGAGCATGTAATGTACCCGTGAATATGCTCTAACATCTGAAAAGTTTCGTTGAATGAGTGTATGAATGAGTCTGATGTAGAGAACATATGTTCGATACACGTATGATGAGAAAGAGAGAGAGAGAGAGAGAGAGAAAAGAAAGAAAGAGAAAGATGATTGCTTGACGAATGAATGTAGAACGCGATGATACGTCTTGATTGCGTCTGTGCGTGTATGATGCGCGTGTAAGTACATGCGAAATGATAATAATTAAGATTACGATTAACGCGTCGTACGCGATGCGTATGTAACTCATTAAATAATAGTACTTGGAACATTTTCTTTCAGTTACTGGACACCCTCCCGGTGTGCCAAGATTTTAATCGACAAGTGTGCAACCGTCCCGCCTGCAAGTTTATCCATCTCAGTGACGGTAAGTTATATCGGAAGCGTATGAATTTTTTCGTTTAGAGATCTTGGACATTTTTATTTTCTTGTGATAGATCGAAAAAACGTTTATCTTTTAATCCAACTTGCAACCCTTTTATCTCGGATTAATACGAAATATCTTTTATCATTAATTATTATATCTATCTATATATATAGTATATTAATTAATTATATTATATTAAATAAATTCATTACATATGTTATATTAAATTATAAAATTATGTATACTTATATATCTCTTTCCTCTTTTCTTTTTTTTTTCTTTTTTCGACTTATTATCAACGGAGGATCGAAAGATATTTGTCTATTTAAGAAAAAAAAAAAAAAAAATAGAAACCTTGAGAAAAGAAACAACCCTTTTAAATATCATCCGTGCTACTTCTTTTTTCTTTATGTTCATTCGTCTCCGTTCCTTCTGACCAATCCATCCTCTCTCTCTCTCTCTCTTTCTCTCTAACGAATAGATTTCAACGTCGACAAAATTCTTGCTCGTCGAAATATCTCTGTAGGCGGAAATAATTCGTTTATTGAAATTCCATAAGAAGTATTCTCTCTCTCTCTCTCTCTCTCTCTCTCTCTCTTTCTCTCTCTCTCTCGTTCGTTTCTTTATATTCGTTTTCAATCGTTCCCGCAAATTTGTCGATTCCAGGAACGCGAGACGCATCACAATTACGTACCGATAAATCACTCAGGTTGGCCTCGATTTGAGAGAACCGCACGTACGCACAGTTTCCCCATACCTCTCCAACCATCCCTTCCCCATCCCCCATAACCCTCCTCCGCCATTCTAACCCACTGTGTACCAAGCTTCGACTTCATTTTATTTTACCGTTCCGTTCGATCGACTTCATTAGTTGTTTCGAAATAGATCGTCCGTTTGCTCTCGTTCCAAATCTCCTTCGTACGTTCGTAACGTTCGTATTTGTTCGCGCTTAGTATACATTCATTTTCTTTTCTATAATTAATTCTTACAACAAGAAATTTCTTAGCAAATTGCATACGTTTCTTTCAATTTCTCGTCGTACATTTTCTCTTTTTCTTCTATTCGTTTTCTAATCTCTATCCAGATATGGACAAATAATTTTTCACTTAACTCGAAAAGAGAATAAAAGAAGAAGAAGAAAAAAAGAAAGAAAACTTATTCGTAACGTAACAATTCGTATCGTATTACCCATCGGTTTTTCGTTACACAGAAATTATCGCCACGTAATCCGATAGCTAAGGTAGTAAGCATGCATTTTTCATTGGACTATATCTCTATCGTAAGACATTGAATATGCATGTCATACATATAATATATATGTATGTATATATATATATATATGCACTTTGCAGTCACGAATATTAAAATCTTTGATCCTAAAAAAAGTCCTTATCGCGTATTATTTTCTTCCTCGTGCAAACTAATTTTGAATTTCTAAAGCGATAAAGGAATGAATGATATATTTACTTACGTTATATGTGTATATATCTATACACGTATATACGTATAATATGTATGTGTATAAATTAGTCGAATAAAAAATATGCAATATTTTAACATTATAAATATTTTCAGGAAACGTGGAGGTGATCGAGAATCGCGTAACCGTGTGCAGGGACGCAGTGAAGGGTGCGTGTATGCGGCCACAGTGTAAATATTACCACATACCGGTGGCCTTGCCACCGGCACCTCTGATGGCCATAGCAGCACCCGCGACACCCTAGTTACCCGTTCTCCTCTAAAAAATAATGGGCCTTCCGAGCTTCGCAACGGGAATGCCAACGAAACGGGAAGAAATCGAAATGGGAAGAGAGAGGGAGGGAGATAGAGAAAGAGAGAGAGAGAGAGAGAGTGAAAGAGTGAAAGAGAGAGAGAGAGAGAGAGAGAGAGAGAGAGAGAGTGAAAGAGAAAGAGAGAAGTCGAGTAAGATGCGCTTTTGGCTCGCGTGCCAGAGCGAATCTCTCGTGCTCGCTCGTTCTTCGATCGTCGAGAAGAAAAAGAGAGAGCGAGAGAGAGCGAGAGAGAGAGAGAGAGAGAGAGAGAGAGAGAGAGAAGAAAAGAAGAAACGAAGAAAAATAGAAGAGGAACGCAACGACGACGACGACGACGATGCCGAGCTTACTTTATCTGTCTTTTTTTTGTTTTGTTTTTTTTTCTTTTTTTTTCTTGTGACGACGAGAAAAACGAGGAAGACGAGAGAAAGCTGCGTGCCGATTTATTATTATCGCGTGTATTCTCGATTCTTCTCGTGTACTCGTCGATAGAATTTAATCTACTTCTCTGAGACTCGGCCTTCGCGTATCTCCACGTGCTCGATACAAGACCCACCCTCCATCTCCCCTTCCAACGCCCTACAATCCCCTCTCCCTCTAACCATACACCCCTATTTCCTTATCTACCGACCCATATAGTCGTGTTACGATTATTAAGAGAATCTCGATAGATTCGTAATATTGATATTATTAGAGGAGACCTCTCCCTCCTTTATTTATTCGGCGAAGGAAAACGACGATTCGGCGTGCTCCCTTTGAAAAAGGAAAAAAAAGAAAAAAAGAAAAACCAAAAAAAATAAAAAGACAAAACAAAAAGGAAAAAAACAAATAAAATAAAGTAAAATAAATAAAATAAATAAAGTAAAGTAAAGTAAAGTAAAAGTAAAAGTAAAAGTAAAAGTAAAAATAAAAGTAAAGTAAATTAAATAAATCAGCCTGAATGTTGTAATCGTTCAACTTTTATGGAAATATAAATAATTAGGCACGATCACTCTATTAACTTACATACGTACATACCATACATACATATATTATATTTTAACATAGAACGTTTTTTGATAATCAAAATTGGACGTCACTTTGAAAGTATTTATCTGAACATATTCGGACATTTCAATCTCTCTTTGTGTGGTCGTACCTAAAAGGATATAAAATTAAAGGAAAAAGGAAAAAAAAAGAAAAGAAAAAAAGAAAAGAAAAGAAGACAAAAAAAAGTTAAATAAAGGAAAAGAAAAGCAAAAAATTACAAAAAAAAAAACAGAAAACAAGGAATTGTATAATACCTATATAAAAGGAGCGACGATTGACAGGTGGAAAAAGAGGGACACGTGGTCTTCCTTCTCGATACCGTCTCTCTCTGTTCTTTTATCGGCTTCCCATAAGAGCAAACGGGGGTGTACGCTCGCTCGCGTTTTGCGTCTCTTCCCACTTTTCGTAACTTCCATAATAACACCTTTCGCGCTTCTTCGCTCATCGCGGTTTTGTGCCTAAAAGCACAAAAGATCATCTCTTCGATCGTAGCGGATCCATGGATCCGAACGTGTATAGGGAAGAAAAAAAAACCAAAAAGAAAAAAAAGAAAAAAGAAAAAGAGCCGCGTGGAAAAATTTATCCCTTCGTTTTTACGCCGCCCTCGTATTTCCAACGACAACAACAATGACAACAAAACAGAGTAAAAGAAAAAGAAACACGAAAAAAGAAAAAAAAAAAAAAATACGTCGACGATATTTTTCACGCCGAATCGACGATCTTCGCCGAGGGAATTTCGATCTTTTTTTCTTCTTCTTTTTTTTTTTTTTCTTTTGATATCTCATTCTTTATTCGTTGACAATTCTTTAAATGATTCCACGCATCGGTCTCACAAATTCTTTCTTTTATCCCCTCTCTTTTTCTATAATAGATTTTTATCAATTTCGTTCGAACTTGTTCATAGTTTTCCTATTCCTTGTTACGTCGAATAGCGATCGACGATCTAACAATATGTTAAAATTAGGTTCGTTAGTAGTTTCATTCACATCGAGTTTAAAAGATGTTAAGATTTATTTTCTTCGATATAAACATATATATATGTGTGTGTGTGTGTTTATATCGAGGGTGTACGCAATCACAGCACGCGTGGGAGGTACGTACAGGCGCCGCCGTTGCGTAGGCGCGATCGCGAAGAAACGCGAGGGATATGTTTTCGATTATTGTTCTATATGAGATCGTATAAATATTATATATATATATATATATATATATATATATATATATATATATACATACACACATATATCCGCGCGTACATATATATATATATATATATATATATGTGCACGTCTATATATATAGACATATATACAAGAAAAAACACACATATATATATACATATACATATATATACATTTATATATATATATATATATATATATATATATATGTATACATACAGAAATACACAAACTGAAGACACGAGTATACATATAAAAATAATTACAATACTTATGACAAACAAGAACAGTTCTAATATACGAAAAAGCACTTATAATGAATGTACACGTGTACGTATGCGCGATTGTGAGGGCGCGTGCGCGCGCGATTAAAAAAAAAACCCCGTATATTGTATTGCATAAGTAAGTAGGCTAGCTAGGACCCACGGGTCACACAAGCGACGAACGATTTAGGAAAAAAATGGTGATCATTAATTGAAGGAATAAGAGAGACGAAAGCGAAGAAGAATTTTAATTAAGTTCGTGTAAATCGGATGGAAATAGGGATTAAAAAAAAAAAAAAGGAGAAAAAAGAAAGAAAAGAAAAGAGAAGAAAAGAAAAGGAAAAAGAAAATACGAAGTAAAAAAATTTGGACGACCGTTGTGTGCGTGCGTGCGTGAGTGCGCGCGCGCGCGAGAATACGACGAGATGTGTGACGTTTAGCGGCGGATATAACGAAGTTTTTATACTCGTATATAAAAAATTATAGTTATATTTTGATTTTATCATGTATATACGTATGTATATACGTATGTGAAAGATTATATATATGTATGTATATGTATATATATATATATATATATATATATGTACATATATATATATATGTGTGTGTGCGAGGAGAGTATGGATTCCGATAGAAATGATGTATAATTAACGGAAGGCTTTAATTAGGAAATGCGAGAGCAAAAGAGGGAGAAAGAAAGCAACACAAAACATTTATAGACGGAGTTATATATACGAATAAAATGGGGAGAGTAAAAAAAAGTTGGTAGAAAAGAAGTGGGTAGGGGTAGAGAAAGAAGGAAGGAGAGAGAGAGGGAAAGAGAGAGAGAGAGAGAGAGAGATAGATAGAGAAAGAAAAAATCTTATCTTCCTAGCGCGGGAGAAGCGAGCCTTAGAACGAAATTTTCCAGTGACTCATTACATTCAGGACATCTTTTCTTTTTTTCTTTTTACGAAACGTGATAAAAACTTTAAAAGATCGTGGGTTTACGTGACGATAATTTTCTCTATTTCAAAAATGAATAACTATTAATATTATTATTATTATTATTATTATTATTATTATTAATATCGTCATCATTATTATGATTATGATTATTATTATTATTATTAATGTCATCATCATCCTTATTATTATTATTATTATTATCATTATTATTATTATTAATATTATTAATATTATTATTATTATTATTATTATTATTATTATTATTATTATTATTATTATTATTAACGGAGGAATGTGTATCATATATATGACAAAATATGTATACATGTAATGTGAGAAATTATATTTATCTAAATGATAGATTTTTAATCGGCGACTGCGACATATGATTTTAGCGTAAAAATTTGAAATCCATGAGAACGAGAAGGATGATAAGTGGAAGGGAAAGGGAGAGAGAGAGAGAGAGAGAGAGAGAGAGAGAGAGAATGAGAGAGAAAGAGAGAGAATGAAAGTGAGAAAGGAGATGAAAGCAATCATCTTTTTTTTATAATTACTTATTTTTATTATATTATTTGGAACGCGCGAAAGAAAATTTTTCTTAGGATTAACATTATTTTATTATTATTAATATTATTATTATTTTCGTTAATCGTTTATAGCGAATATAGGTGTATGTTAGCGGATAAAGTATCGCGAAGCGAAAAGGAAAACAACAATATCCAACATGTGCAATCTCGTGAAGCTTTGTCGAGCTTACGAATTAATTGGTTCCTTCAAAAAGGAATCAAAACCCTCTTCCCCCGCCGCCGCTGCCGCCGCCTGCCCGCCCCCTCACTCCAACCCCTCGGGTATTATATTTCGAATTTGTTATAAGTAAATTTACTTACTTAACTCGACGATTAACTTTCACGTCTTCCTTTTCTGTTTCTATTTTATTTCGTAATTTTTCGATTAATTTCGATGATGGTCTTTCGATCATCGTTATCATCATCGTCATCATTATCATCATCATCATCATCATTATCATTATCATCATCGTCGTCGTTATTGTCGACGTATAATACGAACAACAAACGAATGCGAACATTTTATTACGATTGTTTTTATCTTATTTACATTTGTTAATAGTACAGTACATAGAGGAAAATGGGGGAAGAAAGAGAAAGATGAAAAGTAATAGAAAAAAAAGAGATAGAGAGAGAAAGAGAGAGAGACAGAGAAACAATATCGGTCCGTTAATAATATTGCATTCGGTTTCGTTTCGGTTCGCCGTCCGTAAACGCGCATTATAATTAATTAGATTAATGAAACGTTTGTGCGGATCGGAAAACAGGCCGCCAAACGAGCGATCCGGATAAAACGGTATTTGATTTTACAGTTGGCCGAATTAACGGCGACGAAATGAGAGAGTCGTTCAATGATTCGTGCTTCGAAATACATAAGTACGTATGTATGATGTATGTATGTGCGTATGTATGTATGTATGTATGTATGCTCTCAATGGCAGCCACCCTCGGACCATCCGAACCACCCCTCCCGCCTTTTTTCCGTCAATCGTCGTTCGAAACATCGATGACACGTTTTAAAGAGAGAAACACTTCTTCTTTGCGTTCTATCATTCTTGATCGTTCGATATCATCGACTTAAAGAAAAAAAAAAAAAAAAAAAAAATAATAAAAATAAAAAAGTACACACACACGCTCGCGTACGAACGTATATACTTACGTACGTACATACACACGGAACAAGGAACAAGAAATAAGAAAAAAAAGGAAAGAGAGAGAGAGAGAGAGAGAGAGAGAGAGAGAGAGAGAGAGAGAGAGAGAGAGAGAGAGAGAGAGAGAGAGAGATAGAAAATAATACATTACCCAAAGAAATTTGACCGTCCAGGAAAGACTCGCACTCGCTTTCTCGACCAACACAACGATATGAGATATCGACTTCCTCGTTTTTTTTTTTTCATACTACATACATACATGCCGAAGGATAAAAAAAAAGAAAAAAAAAAAGACGCGTACTCCTTTCGAGCTAGTCATATGTAGAAACGATGGGACGGGGTTCTTCGCGTATCCCTCCTTTTCTTTTTTGTTCTTTCTTTTTTTTTATCATCGCGCCGTAACTTTTTACGTCCTCTTTTTCATTTTTTACTTTTTTCTTTTTCTGTATTATTTTTATTATTATTTTTTTTATTGTTATGATTATATTTTCGTCCCTCTCCCAATTTTATTTTTTTGTTTATTATCGATTAACTTACATTCGAGGATAGTGTAATTATTAAAAAAATAATCTATATATACACACACACATATATATATAAGGAAAGGAAAAAGAAATACCCTCTAATGACAAGAACTAATTATACATATATATGTGTGTATATATATACATATATATATATATATATATATATATATATATATATATATGTTCTACACTGATATAAAGGTAATAAATAAAATGGAATAAAAAAACGCAGCGATATTAAAAAGATAAGCAAAGTAAATGTTCCTGTACAGCATTTAAGAATCAAAGAATACACTCATCACAAAACAGAACAAAACAAAACAAAAAAAGAGAAAAAAACAAGACAAGAAGAAGATAACGAGAAAAAAATAGAGAATAAAAGATGCGTAGGTGTTTGGTATTAGAGGGGAAGGATAACGAGGACACAACAGTTGGACGTTAACTTATAATAAAGACACGGCCGAAAGTTAAATCTTTGTAAAATAAGAAAAATGTGTATATACATATTTAGAATTCGCGTCATGCGAATTGAAAAAGAGACTTGGTAGCGTAGCTTGAAAATAATATTACCGATGAATATTACTTCTAATGCCATAAACGATAGAACTCGAACGCGTAATTGAAAGACAAGTAATTAAACGAAGTCGCCGAAAAAAAATTATTTGGAAATAATTAATTGATATACATATATAAATCTATTTTTTTTTCGTTTTTACTTTTTTCAAAGAACAATGTACACATACACATACGTATGTGTGTGTGTGTGTGTGTGTGTGTATGTGAGAAAAAATTTATGAAAAAAAAAAAACCTTTTCCTAGGTTCAAAAGGTTCGCTCTCCCTCGCGATTTTTTTACAAGCGTTTGCGTCGAAGTATTGTGTTCGAATATTTTCCGTAAATAATATAGTAATAAAAGAGAAGAAAGTGAGAAAAGGAAAGAGAGAGAGAGAGAGAGAGAGAGAGAGAGAGAGAGAGAGAGAGAGTGAGAGAGTGAGAGTGAGTGAAAGAGAAAAAAAAGAACTTATCTCGAGATATCATCGTTTCTAGTCATGAGTTCGTAAAATTAATTCATTCATCAGATCAGATAGGTTTACGTAGAATGAAAATACATGGGTGACCATAAATAATTACACTGATATATATATTACATATATATATATATGTATATGGAATATATTATAATTCTTTATTGGATATTTTTAACGAAACAGAAATTTATAAATCATTGCGTTAACGCATCAAGTTTTAAGACCGTAAAGAAAAAAAAAAAAAAAGAAAAAAAATAAATAGGTAAAAAGAACAAAAAAAAAAAGAAAAGAACTCAATAAATTTTCAACGTGTTAATTAGTTCGATCTCTAGAATAATATTAAAATCAGTGTAATCGTTTATCGACGACACGTATAATTTGATATTCGTTTATGATTTATCGGTTTCGTTGCGACATTTGACAATGGTCGACGATATGATAGGATATTAATTGGAAATAAAAGAGGGAAATTAAAAACGAAAAAGTAAAATTGAAAAACGAAAGAGATAAAAAGATAAAGAAGAATGTTAATACACTTAAGAAAAAAAAGAAAGAAGAAAAAAAAAGATGATGATGATGATGATGATGTAGATGATGAATATGACGAAGGTTACGAAAAGAAAAAATAGTAATAAAAAGAAATGAAAAAACGATCGAACAGCAGACGGAAAAGGATATACGGACGAGTTCCTCCGTGCCCACATTTAGCATGTACATAGGATTTATTAGATAACAAATAAGAACAAAAAATACATACATATATTATATATATATAAATACATATATATATATACAAAATATATATATAAAATATAAGTACAATAATCTAATGAATGTCCATTTAAAGTGATTCAAAGACACCAGAGTGGAAGAGAGAAAGAGAGAGAGAGAGAGAAAGAGAGAAAAAATGGGACAAGAAAATATTTTTAATTGTGATTTAATCTTTAGGATATATATATATATACATACTATAATATTTCCACAATATACTTTTTCCTAGGCACACTACATACACATATACATACATACTTATCGGAAAATCGGATAAGGGTAAAATTCCGATTCGTTTTCCGATAATTTGTCACTCTCTTACATAGCGAGTTACATAAGCCGAGTTCGTCGTTTCTCTTCTCTCGTCCAAGTAAACATACAAGAGAAAATTCGTTTCGATTTGTTATTGTTTTTTCCTTATTCTCTTATTTGCTTTTTTCTAAAGTTCTATAAAAATCTTTCCAATCGAAAGAAGTTTATCTCCTCCGTCAATGAAAATGCGACGAGAAAAGGAAACGATAGATCTTGACATAAACGTACACACGTAAGAATAACACGTGAGTTCCCGTCTTTCCCTTTAATACCAAAACATTTAATAGTGAATAGACGAAAACGAAATGTTTGTATAAGCAAAAAGAAGAAGGAAACGAAATATGATAAGGAAAGAGAGAGAAGAAAAGAAAAGAAAAGAAAAGAAAAGAAAGAGAAAAGGAAGGCAAAGGTTTTGTGTAAAGAAAATAAAAGAGGAGAAAAAAAAGAAAAAAATGATGATGATAATGACGATGACGACAACGACGACGAATGATGATGATGATGATGATGATGATGATGATGATGATAATGACGATGAAAAGGAAGAATCGCGAACATCATTCCAAAAGTTCTTTGAAGTAACTGAGACGAGATGATCAAAGAAAGGATTAGAAAAAAGAAGAAGAAAGAAAGTAAGAAAGAGAATGAATATTGGAGATAGGATACTATAGAAACTTCGTTAAACTATGGAACGACTGCGAATAAAATTTCGAGCTTTTCCAACTTGAGTCAAGGAGCTTTTTTCGAGTTGCTTCTTAGCAAGTTGTCTCTATTAAGCGATCGATTAATTTCTAAACGAGTACGGAACGTTCGTAATTTTTGTTTCTCCTTCAATCTTTTTGTTTCTTTTTTTTTCTTTTCTTTTCTTTTCGCGAAGCACGTGATCGTCTTAAAGAAGAATACGATGGAAATATAAATCGTCCCTATTGATCGTGTCGACATCGAATAACTCAAATTAACGAGACGATCGCGAAACGATAAGTACGTCACTTAATGCTTAATGTCCAAAATAATATCTGCTTCAATTCGGTCATAGAGCCGTTTGTTTGTATAATAATGTCCGATTAAATATATAGAGCGAAACGAGAAGGATAGATTTCTTATCTTTCCGTTTTAACATCGTGCCGTCTCTCTCTCTTCGGCCAATTATTACAACGCTCGTAAGTGTGTACTTACATGACTTTACTTATCTAGAACTTTTAGCGCGCAACGCATATTTTCGATTTGTTACAAACGAACGGAAGGAAATATATAAGAGCGAGAAAGTGTGAGAGCGTGAGAGTACGTGTGGGAACGAGAAGGCGAGGGAACGGTAGAAACGTTTTCACCCTAAAAATAAAAGAAAAAACAAGAAAGAAAAACACGATGGTCGATTTTCGATCGATCGATTTATCGATTCTCGATTTTCACAAAAACTTCGTTCCACGTTAGAGCTCGCTCGAGAGGGAACTGATGGAAATAATTAATAATAATAACTAATGATAAGAATAATATTAATATTAATAATAATATTAATAATAATAATAATAATAATACTAATAATAACAACGTTATAATACTAATATTACTAATGATACTAATAATACGGATATACAGCAGAGAGGAAAATAAAAAAAAAAAAAATAAAAAAATAAAAAAATAATACACTAACAGACCGTCCACACACCAGGGACAAGCTTGTCCGCGAACGAGAATTAAAAAACGTCGCACTTAAATTTTCTTTAAGCCATTAATGAATAATACCTAATAATAATAATAATAATAATATTAATAATATAATAATAATAATAATAATAATAATAATAATAATAAATATAATAATAATAACTATATAAGAGAAAAAAAAAAACGCGTAACGAACGGACTTTAGTTTTAGAAGGAGACTAATCGTGTCGTGTCGGAACGAAACGTCTTTAGCTGTTATATATCGTATAAAAAAAAGAGAAAACCCTAGCAAAAAAAAAAAAAATAAGAAGAGGAAGAAAGTGGGAGAGAGATAGAGAGGGTGAGAGGGTGAGGATAAGGAGAGATGAAAAGAAAGGAGAAAGACGAAGACGAAGAAAAAAAACTGCGAACGCGCTTCAGACTATCGTCGCGTTAGACGCGACGCTTAACACAGAACGGATATATATACACATAACATATATATTTTGGATTTTTATTCTACAATAACTCGTAAGTGGATATATAGAGGATAAAGCGCGGTGTTATTTGAAATAGTAAAGAGAGAAGAAGTAGAAGAAGAAGGAGAAAAAGAGGAGGAGGAGGAAGAGGAGGAGGAGGAGGAGGAAAAAAAGAAAAAAAAAAAGAAAAAGAAAAAGAAAACAATGGCGGCAAGCCCCCTTGGTCGCATTATAGTTCGATCGACTTTTATCCGATAATATATCGTACCGTTCGAATGCGAAAAAAGAATGAGAATAGAAAGAAAAGTGAGTTTGCGATTGTTAAGAGAGAGATAGAGTGAGAGAGAGAGAGAGAGAGAGAGAGAGAGAGAGTGATAGAGAGAGAGAAAGAGAGAGAGAAAGAGAGAGAGAGAGGAAGAGGGAGTGTTAAAGAAACGAAAGAATTATACGCGTGAACGAAGATAGAAAATTTTCTTTTTTTTTTCAATTCCTTTCCTTTTATTTTTTCATTTCTTTTTTTTTTCTCCATTTGATTTTTTTTTTGTTTTGTACAGGGTGAAAAACGTCGTAGGAACGATGATTTTATATATATATATATATATATATATATATATATATATATATATATATATATATTTCGTCGGACACGAATCTCGTCCGATAGAAAATTCTCGGAGAAACGTGAAATGTACTTTATTATATAAATAATCATCGTAATATCTCGAATTGTGAGGATCTACTTCGAGACATAGTTCCTTTTATTCTATCCAGAGTGGCCATTATTAATCTACGTAAATAGAATGAAACGCAGATTTTTGCTCGAATAAGAGACGAGAAGGGGAAGGGTAGGAAGATTGAGGTGGGATGGGGTTGGGAGGGTGATCGTATATTTTAAGATTCTTCGTTCGGGATTCGTGTGTAATCGATGAAAATGAATACAAGTGATAATCCGTACTCGCATAATCGTTCCCGAGATTTCACGAGTGAAGTGTATGAAAAAAGAGAGAAAGAGAGTGAGAAAGAGAGTGAGAAAGAGAGAGAGAGAGAGAGAGAGAGAGAGAGAGAGAGAGAGAAATCGTTTTAGATCAAATTTAACGAGGTTAGATAAGTTATCTAAGTCGTGGGGGTCGATTTTAGAGTTGGACGCAACCCATACGCCACCCTCCAGAAAGAAAGAAAAACCACCCCCGACGAGCATATTAAACTTCTTGAAACTAAGCTAACTGAGGACTATAATATTTTTCAATTATAGATTATTAATCTTTAGGAGTACGTTCTAGTAATCACGAATTTTTAGCTGGTAGGAAATAGAAATCTTAACAGATCAGAAATAATAATCACGCAAGCATATGTCGATGTATCTCAGCCTAAGTCTTGATTAGCTTTACGTGTGTAGAAATGATCTTCGTCCGTGAGAAAACTGACGTCTCGACTTCGAAACGACTCTGTCGTTTATTCGGAAAATGAATGAATGAGAAAGAGATGTAAGATAGATAAAGATAGATAGATAGATAGATAGAGAGAGAGAGAAAGAGAGAGAGAGAGAAAGGAAGAGAAAGAAATAAAAAGAGATAGAGAGAGATGGCCTCGAAGAGTCAAAGCTACACGCTGCTTCCGGTTCCGCCGATCATTTTTTTTTTCATCTTCCTTTTTATGCTTCTTCTTTCGCCCCCACCCTGTCCCTCGCCTATCCCTCCCCTATTTCACAGGCTCACCTTTTACGCATTTCCTTTATTCCCTATTTCGTATCTCTATTCTTATTCCATATATCTTGGCGAGTGAAAAACAGGGAGAGAAAGAGATAGATAAGGCTTCTTAGTGTGTCTATATGTAATCTTATACGCAAAACATTATATCGTACGATCGTTCTACGTAGACGACGAGATAGGCTATTGAAAAAAGGAAAAGATTCTTCTTTCGAGTCTCCTCTCGTAATCAACACGGAGGTTTAAAACTCCCAAATGCATCCTATTTTGCTCAGAGATAGATCTTCGTAAGGAAAATAGATAGAAAAAAATTACAACTACTATTACTACTACTACTACTACTACTACTACTACTACTATTACTACTACTATTACTACTATTACTACTACTATACTACTACTACTACTACTACTACTACTACTACTACTACTATTACAACAACTACAACAACAACAACAACAACAAAAACAAACAAACAAACAAACAAAGATAAAAACGAAAAGAGAATAGATTACTTTTTCGATATACGATCTTGGCCGTGTTCGTTATACTAATCTCGATGGGTTGGAGGAAAATGTGTACCAAATATCTACAGAAAAGAAATGAATATTAAAAAAAAAGAAAAGAAAAGAAAATTCAATTAGAGAGAATTCATCGTACTCGTGATTGGAAAAAACTTCGAACTCGCTATTTTGATGATGCTTTAAAGAATAACCTTCGCTTCGAGATACTTTCCTTGCCGTATTTTGCGGTCCTCGGTACCTCGCTGATTTCGCGATTACAGAACGGGTTAACGCGCGTTAGATAAAGGCTCGCTTTTGTGCAGATTCGATCGGTCTTGCTATCGCTATCGCTGCTGATCATTCTTCTTCACCTTCTACTACTACGAATTCCCGAATTCCCATATCGTTTAATCGATGATCGAACGTTAACACTTGACAATGCTCGGCTCTTTTTTTCTCTCTTTACAATTATTTGTTCTTCTTTTTTGTTTTCTTAATCTCGTCTGCTCTCTTCTCTTTCTTTTCCTGTTCCGGTCGCAATTTATTTTTATTGACGAATCTTATTCCAAGAGAAAAGTGAAATTTTGAAATATTTAATCGAAATATTTCATTTGTTCCTTTAACATTCTATTCATTTGAAATATTTCATTTCTTTCTCGATGATAAAAATGAATTCTCCGCTTGAATGGTTATTCAAATATAGATACGGATATTTTATTTTTTATGAATGTTCAATTTTTCCTCGATGGCGGGAGAAAAGAATTTTAATAAAAATAACTTTGAAACGTGTACGTATAAAAAAAATATATATATTTTTTTTCTTTCTCAATAAAAAAAAGGAGAAAAAAAAAATTCCAATGAGATCATAAATTTTAAACAAACGTTGTTCAGGTGTTTCCGTTTTCATGGATTTCCGTTCGATACGAAGGTCCCTTTTTTCTTCTTTCTAAGTACAGCCATTTCTGACGTCCTTGAAAAAGAATATTTTGCACGTTTCACAAATGTAAAGATAGATATATTTCGTTTCTCGACAGCATCGGTGCCTTTAGCTCCACAAAGCCCGCCTACTATCATCCGGAAACGGCTTGATGTCTTCTATAATCTATGCCGCCCTTCCATTCCTCGTGCTCTTCCGACACGATAACACGAACATCACTACCACCATAACTACCACCATCACCTACCCTTGACTATAAGTTTTTGAAAAAAAGAATAATAAGATAGAAGGGTAGGAGATAAGAAAATAAAAGCGAGCAAGTGTGTGTATGTGAGTGTGTGATGTGTAATGTGTAATGTATGTACGTGTGTGCGTGTGTGTGTGTATGATATGTATATGTATATATGTGTATGTATATATATATATATATATATATATATATATATATATAAACAGAAAGTCAAATGTCATGTTTGAAAGGTCACGAAAAAAGTAGAAAGAAAGGGGAAAATGGGAAAAAGATCGACGAAGGAGAAAAACGAAGATAAAAAAAATAGAGATAGAAATAGAGAGAGAGAGAGAGAGAGAGAGAGAAAGAGAGAAAATCACGTAATACATAAGGTCATGAATTTATAAAGATACATATTTACACTTTAAGGATGAATAAGGGAGAGAAAGAGAGAGAGAGAGAGAGAGAGAGAATCTTTTGTGGCAAAATAAATATATGGAAAGTAAAAAGAGAAGCAAAGAAAGAAAGAAAGAAAGAAAGAAAGAAAGAAAAAGAAAGAAAGGAAAGAAGAAAGAAAGAAAAATTACTAGCTCGACACTTAAAACTAATCGTATAAGGTTCGGGGGGGACAAGGCCGAAGAATCCCGAGGGATTCCGATACTCGTATTTGAGAAAAGAAAAGAAGAAAAAAAACACTTACGAAATAAACAAATAAAGTAACTAATTATCTAACTAAAACTCACTTGTGGGAGAAAGTGATAAAAAAAGAAGAAGAAGTGTAAGAAGAAGAGTAAGAAGAAGGAGAAGAAAAAAAAAGAAAAATTAGAGAAGCAACGAAATAAATAAATAAATAAATAAATACATAAATAAATACATAAATAAATAAATAAATAAATAAATAGAAAAAAAAGTAAAGTAAAGTAAAGTAAATTAAAGTAAAGTAAAATAAAATAAAATAAAATAAAATAAATATACATACATAAAGCTCGCGTGTCCTCGGGCTCCTTCGGATCGTCGCGTCTTCCGACAGTGATGTAACTATTAACTATATAATCCCTTAACGTTATATTTTTCTGGCGGTGGCACACGAATTTGACGACGAAATGCGCCCGAATAGAACGCTACGAAATGATGCGTCTGTGCCGCGAGAGTGTTGTTCGACAACAACGAAACGCTGCTAATTATTAATAATAATACGGACGCGTTCCTCGTAAATTCGTGGGTCGTTAACGTAACCGCCGGCAGTTTGTGATATATTTAGCGAAACAAATTAAAATTAAACGAAAAATAAAGGAAAAAAGAAAAGAAAAGAAAAGAAAAGAAAAGAAAAGAAAAGTGATTGTTATTCGAATTAAACGGGAAATAAGAAAAGGAAAGAGAGAGAGAGAGAGAGAGAGAGAGAAAGTGAGAGAGAATATGAATAGAGAGTTAAAAAAGGAGAGACGAACGATAGATAAAGAAGGAGAGATAGAGAGGTAATAGCGCTCAAGCAGTTTTACATATTCGAACTGAACACACCGAGAGCATCTTTAAAATACACATCGAAGATCTAACTAA
>NC_066586.1:1242500-1287500 GCF_905475345.1 Vespula vulgaris | reverse complement strand
AGAGAGAGAGAGAGAGAGAGAGAAAGAGAGACAGAGACAGAGAGAAAAAGAAATCAGACGGAGAAAGAAGTAGAGAAGGTTGAAAGCATAGAGTATACTCGTTGCTATATAGCCGAAGAAGGGTGAAAAGGAGGTAGGTGCGCGTTCGCGCGTCGAAAAATGTGGCGGTGCTGCCGGTGGAGGAGCCGCCACCTCGAAGAAGAGAACGAACCGAGGAGAAAAGGAACGACGACAACGAACTCAACGAGAACAAAATCAACGACGACGACAACGACGACAAGAACGACGACGACGACGACGACGACGAGGACGACGACGAGGACGACGATAGCTGGTACAACGGGAACAGTTAGCAGGAGGAGAAGGAGGAGAAGAAGTTGGATTTCGAGGATCGAACGAAAAAATTTCAGAGAAAGAGGCTGCCAGTATATTCTTCTACAAAGAGAAACCATAATTCTCCTACGTTAGAAAACGTGTCGGCTCAGACTTGTCGTCACAATCATCATAATCGTCATCATTATCATTCTATAATCGGCTAAATCAACGAAAGATCTACCAGAGAAGAAAGCTTTCAAAGTGCGCAAGTTCCTTGTTGTTGCAAGACGCAACAATTTTTTTTTTCTTCGACAGCACCCCCTCCACGCTCTTCGCTACCACCCCTTTTATGTATGGCGAGTTATACGCGGGAACGTTCATCCAGACAATCCGAGTGAGTGTGATCGAGTTTTTAAGAAAAAGGTTTTCGTATTGAATCATTCTCTCTCTCTCTCTCTTTCTCTTTCTCTCTCTTTCTATCTCTATCTCTCTATCTCTCTATCTCTCTATCTCTATCTCTATCTCTATCTCTATCTTCTTTCCTTCTCTACTACCGTTCATACTATACATTTTCTTATTGAGACGGGAATACAGTGCAAATAGTTTATGCGGACCGTCACCGGACGCTGTGTCTGACGTCGACCGTCTATATTCACTTACCTGCCTTATGTTTGCCCTACCATCTCCACTTCCACCACCATTATCATCACCACCACCATCACCATCGTTTTTGCTCGATCCTATCGAACGTGTGGAATTTTGCAGCACGATAAAATACACACGCTTTTACACACGAGTACAACTTACCGCATTCTTGTGTAATTTTCTATTTTTCTTTTCTTTTTTTCTATTATTTTTTTGCTTCTTTCCTTTTTCTATCGCGAAAAGAAATAAAGAAATAGGAAAATTCAAATCGTTACATTAACCACGTTCTTGTTCTTATTTTTATGGCGTTCTCTCGTGTTCCCGTGTGTTTTTGTATTCATTTATTTAATCAACGATTTGATCGTTGATTAACGATTGATAATACGTTACCATTCGATCATCGAATGACTTCAATGGATCGATGATTAAACATATGCATTCGTTGTTATATATCGTTTCTTTTTATTTAATTAACTTGATATTGTTGATTGGGAAAATATTTCGTTTATAAATATACAGATTTCGTTATATCAATTTGTCGGACATTATTCTTTAATCGTGATCATAGATCTTTCATAATTATTCTATATTACGTTAAAACGATGATACATTGTTTATTCCTCATTTCGTTTACGACGTTTCGTCGATATTCATTCTAATCAACGTTTTCGATTGTATTCAATGATTATATCAATGATTCTATTTGATTTTTAACACATTACGCTTACGAGATAGTTTATGTTATCGACGTGAATAATAATTGCACGTTGTAATAAAAATTTCAATCTCATCAAACTACGAATGAATTCTTATGAAATAGATTTACTTTTACAAATATATTTTTATAGTTATTATGATGACTATAAAGTAAATTTACGATCTTTTAAACTTACAAATTCTTTCCATATGTTTTCTTACAGAAAACTTTCTATACGATATAAATTTATTATTATTTTTTCAAACGAAAAACCGAATGACATCGTACTCGTCGAAAGATTATTTTATTTAATTGATCGATGTCTTTATATATATATATATATATATCTTTCTCTCTCTTTCCCTCTCTTTTGACGAGACGCGTTTATGTTACGTATGACGTAATAGTATACCACGACGATGATGTTTCTTTCTTGTATACGTCTATGTGAGGTCGATAACATTCACAACGTGTAAAAGCAAAAATCAAAACTTTTTAAAAATTATTTTATACACAATTTCGAATGCATCGAAAATGTTTATTAGGTGATTAGAAGAATTCATGATTAATAGAAAATATTATAATGTTTAAATTAATATGTTTTTGCATTGATCAGTGATACCATGGACGATGATATCGATGACAAGGATGATACGAAACGGTAAGCTTTACGTATAACGCGTTATAAATTAATAGTAAATTTTTTTCAATTTTTATTCTTTTTTTCTACTTCTTCCTTTTTCTTTATCCTCTCTTGTTTTTTTTTTTTTTTTTTTTAGAAAGTCACGTAATCTCAGCGAGAAAAAACGCCGAGATCAATTCAATATGTTGGTGAGCGAGCTCGGAAGCATGGTGAGCTCAAATACACGAAAAATGGATAAGTCCACGGTGTTGAAGTCCACTATCTTATTTTTGAAGAATCACAATGGTATGTTTGACGAAATGCAATTGTTCTTTTTTTCTTTTTTTTTTTTTATAAATAGAAATGATCGATTTATAAAGATTTATAAAGTTTATAAATCTATTTTTATAAAGATAAAGAAATTATTTATACATAAAGATGTTATTTATAAAGATAACGAAAAATAATAGTTTTTTCAAAATATGATTATTTATATATATATAATAATATTATATTATATTATATCTATTGCAGAAGTAGCAGTTAGATCTAGAGTACATGAAATACAAGAGGATTGGAAGCCATCATTTTTATCTAATGAAGAATTTACTCATCTTATATTAGAGGTAAATAATAAATGATCGATTCTTATTATTATTATTATTATTATTATTATATATATAATTCGTTTTATATAAAATTAATAATAATTTATTGTTATAATTTACATTATAGGCATTAGATGGATTCATAATGATATTTTCATCTAATGGACGTATTTATTACGTTTCCGAAAGCGTCACATCACTTCTCGGTTATTTACCAAGTGAATTAGAAAATACAACTATATACGATATAGCTTATCAAGAGGATCAATCTCATCTTTATAACGTTCTCCTCAATCCTGATAGTATCAGAGATCGACGTACCGTTAAGAAAGGTATCTTAAAACAATAATAAAATCTAATTGATGATTAATTAGAAATGGTCGATCATTTTTATCTATAGAGGATCAAGTATCGTTTACGTGTCATATCAAAAGAGGTGGATTTGATTTTCAAGAGGATCCGATATACGAGCTCGTTCAATTTATTGGATATTTTCGTGAGTACAACTTCTTTCTTTTTTCTCTTTTATATATATATATTCATTTGCATAACACAGAGAAGAATTAATTATTATAATAATTAATATTTATATATTAAAAATAATTATTATAAAATATTTAATAAAGGTACCGACGTGGATACCAACATGGACAATTTACTTCCTAATACAAGGTTTAACAACATGTGTGGATCAGATACCAAGTAAATTAATTTTACAATTTTTATTAAATTTTTGTGATATATATATATAATAAAAAAATAAATCTTTACGATATATATATACATATATATATGTATATATCGCATATATTATATTATTTGCAGAATGGTTTTTGTTGGAACAGGCCGACTTCAGACACCGCAGTTGATACGAGAAATGTCGGTCATGGACAGTACCAAATCAGAATTCACTTCTCGGCACAGTCTTGAATGGAAGTTTTTGTTTCTAGATCATAGGGCTCCACCGATTATCGGATATCTACCTTTCGAAGTTTTAGGTACATCCGGCTACGATTATTATCACGTTGATGATTTGGATAAAGTCGTCACTTGTCATGAATCTCGTAAGTCATAAAATGAAGTCTCCTATTTTGTAATCAATCTCGTCTCATGAAAGATATTTTCAGTGATGCAGAAGGGCGAGGGTACCTCTTGTCACTATAGATTTCTAACTAAAGGCCAACAATGGATATGGTTACAAACTAGATTCTTCATAACTTATAACCAATGGAATTCAAAGCCAGAATTCATTGTTTGTACTCATCACGTTGTAAGTTATGTAGACGTGATGAAGGAAATGCGCAAAGATACTGGAACAACAAATTTCAATAAAACGCATACCCAAGACGTAATTCTAATGCCATTGAAACAACAACAGGTTGTTCATAATAATCCTCTCTTTCTCTCTCTCTCTCTCTCTCTCTCTCTCTCTCTCTCTCTCTCTCTCTTTACGTATTTATACGTTATTTAAATCATTTTTTCTTTCATTTATTTATATATTTACTTTTTTATAGTAATATTATATTATTACTTTCATCAGGTAAGCACTACTTGTCAAATACCTATGACACAATGGCCAACAAAATTGTCAAAAAATTCAAAGACGATCAGAGGTGGATCAGACACATCTTCCATTTCGACATCCTTACGAAGTTCGCCACATTCGCAAATAACTAGGCACGATTCGAGAACGAAAACAGCATCTGTCAGTAGTTCGGTTGCCTCTCAACCAATCCCAATGGAAGGTTGTCAACAACAACCGCAGCAACCACAGCAACCGCAGCAACAACAACAGCAACCACAACCACAACCACAACCACAACCACAACCACCACAACAACAACAACAACAACAACAACAACAGCAACATCAATTGGGAGATGATCAATCCTGTATAAATTTTATCGAACCAACGCAATATGCCATGGTTAATCTTCAACCTGTTGTAACAACTGGCTTTGCTACACCTTCAGCATCTTTAATATCCACTTTACCTACGCACGAGGTATTAATGATAAGAATAAAAAAGATATATATATATATATATATATATATATATATATATATATATATATAATAAAAATTTCTTCAAACGAAGAACATTCTTTTCTTTTTTTCTTCTTTTTTTAGATGCTTCATCAACAAGGCATCGTAATGACGCCCGCTCAAAATCAAATACAGGACGAGTTACAACGTAAACACGAGGAATTGCAACAGCTGATTGTTCATCAACAGGAAGAGTTGAGAAGAGTCTCCGAACAATTGTTCATCGCCAGATACGGGATATTGTCGCCTCTACTTAACGTCAGAAAGAATTTTATTTATTAAATTAAATTATTGTTATAGTTAAAAAATTGTTGTAATTGTAAGAAATGCTTTTGTCAGGAAATTTTTAATCGATGATTATTATTTTAGTCGGGAATATCGTACAATGCGACGAACACGTGCCAACAAACGAATCGGTGCAACACAAACGCAAACGTCCAATTACCTACATCGACGAGCGTTCAAGGTGTAAATATGTTGTCGTTACCGATCACCGTGCCAGTACCTATAGTGCCAACGGAATTATTTCCACATGCCTTACCGGTTAGTCCTGTATCACCAACGGTTTCCGGAGTGGCTCATGTTAGCGTTAATACGATGATACAAACGCAGCAACCTCAACAACAACAATCGCAACAATCTCAACAGCAACCTCAACAGCAACAACTTCAACAACATCAGCAACAGCAACAGCAACAACAACAGCAGCAACAACAGCAACAGCAACAACAGCATCAACAACAACAACAACAGGGTCCATCCACTCAACAAAATGGAAATCCGGCAGAGCTCGTGCCTTTTCAAATATGTCCGCCACAAACCGATATACTTTACGGTAATATCGAAGTGCCAGGTGCTCAACAACAGAGATCGACAAAAAACTGATCCCCGTTAGTTCGAGTGAATATTATTAAAAGAATACTATAGTATTTAGGTTAGAGTTTTGTGACAAGACTCCGACTTTCTTGGAGAGGATTAAAAATCAAGTATTCTAATGAAGGATCTGATTCCATGTGAAAAGTACAAAAGGTTTATTAATTATTAGAGTCGGTGGTGAGAGGCTTAATTGCTCCTAACAAATGTTAGATTATAAGTCCGTCGGAAATCGTGACATTATTATATTCTTAAGAGAGAGGAAGAGGAGGAGAGAGAGAGAGAGAGAGAGAGAGAGAGAGAGAGAGAGGAAGAGAAAAAATCATACACTAAAACAAATACGATATACAACGACAAACGATGAATACAAATCACCCACATTTTTAGGAAGAAATGGAGGACAGAAAGGATGTAAATGATTTTTTGCATAAAATAAATTTTTTTGAATAAACAAAGAAATACAAAAGAACAAGAAGAAGAAGAAGGCGAAGAAGAAGAAGAAGAAGAAAGAACACAAATATATTTACAATGATAAGCAAAAAGTAATATATTTTGTTGTACATGCATTATATATATATTGTATATATATATTATATATATTATATATATTTATTATATATATATATATATATATATATAATGATTTTCTTATATATCTACAAACGTAGGGATTTATGCCATGTACAATAGTTTATTATCGATGTAAAATATAATATTTTACAATCGTTCTGAATGATTGTTCGATGTCATCGCGAATGAAAGGAATGATTGTTTAACGTATTGATCGGAGTAATCAAATACTTTCGATGATATTACGTAACACAAATATGTATGTATGACAGATGTAAATTACGAAATATATGTTTTTTTTTTTGTGATGAACATGTAATAAGTAATACCAAACCCTTCCCATACTCCACCACCAATAACGATATTATGTTTGATAGAAACTACAAAGGACGAAATACCGCGAAATTATTATTCCTTTAATTTCTTCAAAGCGTCCATCAGAATCTGAACTTCTTGATTGACATTATAAATCAGATCCTCTATTTGATGTTTGCTGTCGATTATGCTGATACTCTGGGTGTAAGGATCATATCGGACTCCAAAATTCCTTGGTATGGTTTGTGCAAATTTACTGAAACAAATAAATATTCTTTCGGTGCATTTATTCGAACGAAAGCTAATATGAGATAGAGAGAAAGATAGAGAGAGAAAAAGATAAATAATATCGTGCCATTAAGCAAAAATTATCTGAAGCAAAACACAACTTATTATCATTGATGTAGAATAAAACCTGATTATTTGTTATATATATATATGTGTGTGTGTGTGTGTGTGTGTACGCGGATATATTATTCATTCTTACTTACATCATCTTTTCTTTAGCATCATCAAAGTCTTCTGCAACGAAATATACTGGTTGATATTCCGTTATCGGATATTTTTGTAATGATGTCTTAGCCGGTTCAAAAGGTCGTAACTCTGGCTTTCCACTTAAACAATACTCCAATTCGCCAAAGGACGATAATAAGCCAGCACCGTAAGCTTTCAATTCGCCATTTTGTCGGCATATACCGTATTCCACCGTGAACCAAAAACACTGTAATCATTCATCGATATCGATAAAATCCTCTTACTCAAGTAAGACAATTGATATTTAATTAATTTTTTTCTCTGTTTTTTGTTCACGTAGAATAATTTTAAAAGAAAAACAAAAAAAAAAAGATTTGATCCGTTTAAAAATGTTACCGTAGCTAGTCTTTCGATATATTCGTCAGGTGCACCGAGTGATGCCAAACCAACGACTTGTGAAAATTCTGCGAATGCAGGATCAGCAAAAAGGGGTGCATGACCAAGTATTTCGTGACAGACATCAGGTTCCGGTGTGTATAATGGTTTACTACTGTGTCTGATGTATTGCGTGCTATGAAATACTCTGAAGGCTAAGCCTGCTAAAAAATCACGAGAGGAAAGTAATCCTGCTACTGGACGAAGAGTAAAACCGGTACAATCTAGAGACAAATAGAAAAGAAAAAAAGAGGAAGAAGAAGAAAGAAAAAAAATGATTAATAATTTAACAGTGAACAACTCTTACGCAAATACTTGATAAAACGAATTCTGATATTTCTTACCTTTCAAAAAATTCGATATATCTTCGAGCTGTGGTATATTATCCTCCCTGTATCCACAATTTTCTATTAGAAGTGGAAACACATGATTATGTTCTTTGCAAGCGTATTTTGGATAAAGTTTGGTCAAATTTCGAAAAACTATTCCCCATGTAGCGACTTCCTCTGGCGTGTAATCCACCTTTGGGATAGGTTGGCCGCTAAGAGAAAAGAAGAATTCCATTAACATTTCATTAACATTTCATTAACATAGAAATTATCATCGTCTACGTCACAATGACGCTCGTTTCGATAATATTAATATTGAATGAAGAAAAAGAAATAAAGAAAGACGCGCGATGTCGATAATGCGATTATAAAATCACTGATTTCTCACTGTTTGTAATTATAAGCTAAATCTGCGAAATATTTTCTCCTTTTTCGATAAACAGGATCGGTAAATCCAGGATGATCGCTGTCGAGTTCTGCACCGTAAGAAAGTATCTGATTGGCGAATTTATCGAGATCTCTGATTCTTCTTGGAAACCATGGCACGGTGTCACTATTGTCTTTGTGATTTCTATTAAGAATATTATAACATTTTCGAGTATACAAATTATTTATTTATTCACTTATTTATTCATTAATTATTGATTCATTTATTTATTCATTTATTTATATTATTAATTAATTATCTGTTCTCTTTTACAATAAATCATTCTTACCTAGAAATAACGGAAAAGTATTTGCACTGTACTCGAAGATCTTCGATGACAGAACCAAGATTTAAACTTGGCGCGCATTCTACCATAAATTCGTAGCCATTGACACGACGTGAACTTCTAGATTCTATATGTAGAAGATTTATTTCGTATTTCTACGATTTAACAGATAAAATATAAACTGTTAATAACGATAAAACGATATTTTACTATTTCTATGATGAAACAGATAAAATGTCTAATTAGTAATTTAAATACGATATTTTCGAAGGAACTACTTTCCACTTACGGCGAATAGTTGAAGATATTTTCCTAATGCTCCGACCTTATCGTCCTCCTTAGGCGAAAATATCAAGCATGTACTCTTAGACGAATCTTTACCTTCCTTTATGTAATTCCCACCGTGTATAAGTTTTGGCTGTTAATTGTAACATGTAATAAAAACAAAAAAAGAAATGAAAAAATAAAAAGAAAAACAAGAAAAAAGAGATTATATTATTTATAATTGTAATCATCATCATCATCATTATCGTCATTATTATTATTATTATTATTGTCATTGTTATTGTTATTATTATTATTATTGTTATTATTATTACATTGTTTTTTCTTAAAAATAATGATTTATTTTAATATCATATCTCTTATAATATTTTTTCTCTTACGTTCAACATCGTTAAGAATATACGTTCAATGTCTCGTTCTACGTTGCTATGACTTTTAAACTAGAAACTTATGTCTCTGTTTTATAAGAATGATCGAAGTTTCCCCCACTTCCTTTTATACATATAGAAAAGATTTGAAAATTTGCATAAAACACTATCTTACTTTTACGTTGATATTAATATATAAAAATGAATCGTACAATTGTAATTTTCTTTCGAGTCTAAAAATCAATAGAGATTATTATTGTCATTATTATTATTATTATGATTATTATTATTATCGTTGTTATTATTACTATTAAGATATAATGCCTCTGAAATGGAGGAAAAGTGAAAAGAAAAACAGAATAGGAAAAAAAAAAGAAAATAAACGAGTATGTTTACTGATGTATGAGATTCTGTAACGTAATAAAATTTTGCGTCATTCTCATTGATTATGGCCATCGAAGTCAACACCAAGGTCGATTTCTCTGTTCTCGATATCTTTTTCTGGAATAGAATGTTTTAATAGTAAAAACTTGCAAGTTTTATTTCATTCTTTTAGTAATTGTTTAGAAGGAAATAAGAGAGTGAAGGACTCGATCGTAAAAATGTAATTATAAAAGTTGTATAATAAAAACATACTTCCAACGATAAACCTTATTCGAAATGGTTTAATGTAAGATAGTAAGCGAGTAAGAAGTGTCACTGATTATGCGAAAGAGAAGATGAAAAGAAAAAGAAAAAAATTGCGATCGATAAGTCATTCTTAAGTATTTATTATAAATTCTTGGCGATTAAACGTACGTATAAAATGAAAATTAAAACGGAGAAAAAAGAGAAAGAGAAATAAAGAGAGAGAGAGAGAGAGAGAGAGAAAAATATTTTTTCGAACCTTGTCAAGAGGAGATGAACTCAAAGCGATGTTAGATTCATCATCTTTGTTAACATCCTTCCTAGCAGTATACATTTTTTTTTTACTCTTTTCACGATTTCAATATCGAAATAATTTCGACAATTTGGAAAAAGAAAATGTAAAAAGAAAAAAACTCGAAAGAATTTGTTTTTTATTGTTTTCTCCTGTTTTTTTTTTGTATTATTATTTAGAGTATTAATCGATAAAGAAGTGTTTTTACAAGAGACACGTTCAACGACTCGTATCGTTCGACCGTTAAAGACCAACTGAGGAAGGATCTTAATCGTATAGCGAAGTCCCTGTTACACCAGGTTAAGTCGCGTGCCTCTAAAAATAATTTATTCGATTAGAAATATTTTATATAAGAATAATGCTGCTATCTAAATGATAAAGTGAAAATATAAAGTTGTTTTAAATGAGCGTGAAAGGGTCATGGTGTTATCGCACAGCTCATTACCTCGCCATAATAGACATAATAAAAGAGAAAAGGACATTTTTTTTCTTTTCTCTCTCTCTCTCTCTCTTTCTTTTTTTTTTATTATTATTATACATTTTCAAATTATATAGGTATATTTGTTCTTGTTAATTATTAACAGATGTACTTTTTTCTTTTTTTCTAATTACATTCATAAAACACGTCGAAGACATAGACTTATAGTAAAGTTTGGACAAGGTTAAATATTTTATTATTTTTATGATGTAATTATCATGTAAAATTACAGTTATGTTACGTGTTAAAGATGTCAAATCGATTTATTGCCTTTCGTAGGAAGCATGCGTGACTTCAGCGACATTTTGTATGGATAAAATATGAACTATAAAATGTGAACAAGCATAAGTGGGAAACATTATCTCTACTATGCGTCTATGGTATTAATTTATAAGCTTGTGTAAGTTATACCTCTTTCACATTTTCGAACATAACGATCGGGGACATTAACGATGAGTTAAAATAGATAGTATTAGTAGGCTCGTCATAGAACTCATACTTTTTATTCTCTCACATTTATATTCTTCTTTAATTTATTTCGTGATAAATACGATACAGCACAGATATGCATTTATTTTTAGATATAAATGCATTAAGGATAATAAATATAATTGATATGACAATTAATCAACACTTATATATTAAATATTATTTTTTATAATATAAATATATATGTATCTTTTTTTCTTCTTGTTATTATACATTACTATAATAATAATAAACGTTTTGATTTTTATAAAAATTAATATATGATATACAAGTATACATTAATTATTATCGTTCGATTTTACTAATTATTTTATTGTACTTTAGAAAAAAAAAGAAGAGTGAAAGATTTATAACTCGACTTCATTATAAAACCTGCTTTTATTAAAATAAAATTATGAATCTTATTGAACTTTAGAAAAGAAAAATATGAAACATTAGTACTTGACAAAACGTCTTATTCGCGTGTACGTGACAAAATAGGATCGAAGACGTTTCAATTCTTCAAATTTTTATTTACACTCTCATCCCTCTAAAAGTACATTTTAAAATATTCAAAGCGCAAATAATTATAAACGTCTACCAAAACGAAAAGACCTTATCCTAATCTAATAAGTAAATGATATAAATCAAAAAATAATATAAAAATAAATGATTGTACATTATTACATTATAAAGTGTATATATAAGTATATAAGTATATATAAGTAAATTATTTCATTAAATATAAAAACCAATAAATCATCGTTTAAAAATGTTCTTCTAATAATTAATTACAACCGATCACTCGTGTCGATTTGGATCATTTATTCTCGATATGATTGAACGATCGGAGAGACTTAAAAATTTACTTACTACTTATGAAGTTCTGCGATGGCTCCAAAACACACGTTCATGATTTAAATCGAAATTGAGGATGAATGATTCGTAGCTGATTGTAATTGAGATAAGTCGACATCGATGTTGATTGAGATTCTCTTTAATGACGCACTGACTCTAATATCAATAAATGATAATTATTTTTTAACGGGCGATCACTGAAGTTAATTCGCGAAACTCTATTATCTTTTATAAGGACAGTCTGTGCTGACTGTTAAAAAATCAAAAAACTTTACGAACAAACACTGACTCTAACGACTGCATTGCACACAGTCGATTCACTTGCAAATTCACTTATTGTTTAAATCGCGAATCGCGAACGAACAAACACTGCTTCTATTTCGCGAATTTTTCATTTTTATCTTAGCGATAAAATTACTTCGTTGTTCGTTGTACGCGACTGTAATGAAATACTGAAGCAAAAAAATTTATTAGTATCGATATTATAATATGAAACAATAAATCTATATATCAAATTGTTTAAATAATTCTACAATAATCCAAAGTATGATTTATTTAAACTTACACGTTTGGAAAGAGACTTTCTTCGATGTTTCCTCGTCGGAATCCAAAAGACAACTGTTTGAATAATAGTCAAAGTCAATGAATAGTTCGTTTTTGTTGATGTATACAAACGACAACGGAGCGTCCCAATTTTATTTCTGTTTATATTACTTTGATTTGATATTATATTTAACGCGTGTTTCGAGCTAAGAAACGTTTAAATGAACGTGCTCTCGTTTAAATATTATTTAATTATACTCCGTGCAAGTTTCAAATTGTTTAAATAATTCTACAATAATCGAAAGTATGATTTATTTAAACTTACACGTTTGAAAAGAGATTTTCTTCGATGTTTCCTTCTCGGAATCCAAAAGACAACTGTTTGAATAATAGTCAATGAATAGTTCGTTTTTATTGATGTATACAAGCGACGACCGAGCGTCCCAATTTTATCTCTGTTTATGTTACTTCAATTTGATATTATATTTAACGCGTATTTCGAGCTGAGACGTTTTAAATGAACGTGCTCTCGTTTAAATATTATTTAATTACATTTCTTGCACGTTTCAAGACGTTCAAATAATTCTAAAATAATCGAAAGTATTAATTGTTAAATTTTCACGTTTAGAAATAGAAATAACTGCGATGTTAACTCGTCAAAATCCAAAAGTAAACTAACCTGGTAATTATAAAAGTTAATAGAAAGTTTGAATTTACTGATATTACACGTAGCCAACGACCACGAGATAAAAGTTTTAAAGCATTCAAATTTTATCTTAAGATTATTTTAAGTTTCTCCCGTGTTACGATCTTCTTAATGTTTAAACGAATTATGCTATTGTTCAAATATTAGTTCGGCGTACTTCGTGCACGTTATAAATAGTTGAAATAATTATAAAATTATGGAAAATATTATTCCTGAAATTTTTACATTTAGAAAGAGAGAGTTCCGACATTTACTCGTCGAAATGCAAAAGTAAACTAACTCGTTAACCATCAAAGTCAATCAAAAGTCCGAATTTCTTATTACTGCACGTAGCTAACGAGATAAAAACGATTAAAGTATTGTAATTTTATCTTAAGATTATTTTCTGTTCATCGTGTGTTCCGAATTTCGTTATCGTTATATTTCGTTATCGAAAATATAAGTTATTTAATTTTATTCGCACGGAAAAAGCGATTTTCGATGTTCCCTCATCGGAGTGCATAATAAAACTTTATTAATAATTATCAAAGTTCGATAAAAGTTCGTCATTTTTGATATTGAACGAAAACAAAATATTTCGTGTATAAAATTTAATTCTACTGAGATATTTAATTAAATTATTTTATCTTTAACACGTATTACGAGTCGCGTAATGTTTAAACGAATGTAATATCGTTTAAATATCAGTTTATTGTACTCCGTGTACACCAAAAATTGTTTCAATAATTAGGAAATCAAAATTATAAATTATTAAAGGTCTGCAGTACGGAAAGAATGATTTTCGATGTTTACTCGTCGGAATGCGAGAGAAGACTGGATCGATAAATGTTAAAGTCGCTCAAACGTTTTTTTTTTTTTTTTTTTTTTTTTTTTAATATTAAATGTAGTCTTACGGATGTAGTTCACACGGAGATCGAAATTTAATTGTATTTAAATTTTTAATGAAATTATTTTATATTTAATTCGTGCCATGAGTTATGTAATGTTTAAAAGAATATACATTATTATTTAAACATTAGTTTTTTGTACTCCATTTGAAATATTTATTATTTTTGTACTCCATTTAGATTATTTATTATTAAGATATTAAAATACGATCTTTCCATTAATCATAGCAATTTTTAATCGTCTCTACAGATTATAAAAAATAAATAGATACTTTTTTAATTTATTGAATCAGTTAGGGATCAAACTTATCGACCGAATTCTTTACTCACAATCAATACCATATATATACAAGTGGTGGCATCTTTTAGGAGTTCGTATAATTATTAAACGATTATGAAAAAACGTGTAATGATCGTCAGTAAAGTAGTTGCTTGTTTCAAACACGTTTCTAACAGTGATAAAACGATAGAAATTTTTTTATTCGATTTTAATCTCTTATTCGATTTTTCTTATGGAATTTTAATATTATATCCGTCTCCTTTATCTTTCTTTTTAAAACTTGTAATATCTTCGTAATGTAAAATCACGAGAATTTCTAAATCGAAGAAAAGATAAAGTTAATATTTAAAAGAAAATTTATATTCAATTAATTGTAGCGATACGATACGATATAAAATAAATTCGCGAACGATCTTCGTATAGAATCGTTGCATCGTTCTCGAACTTTCTCATTATCGACATACATATGTTATTATCGAATCTTTTTGATTTTTTTTTTGTTTCTTTCTTTCTTTTTTTTTTCTTTTTTTTATGATAATAACGCGAAGATTCTTATTAAACGAGAAGAAAATATAAATATTTTTCCGTAGATCGTTCGGATCAATGAGGTAGCCGAATGATTCGTTTGCGCCAAAGACGACCTCTTATCTTGAAACGATTGACCTAGGTCTTCCCCCACCAATCTTCTCCACCCCTTCCAGAATAACCACAGTAACATAAAGTACAGCGAATGTTAGTAAAATTTTACTGTTGAATAACTATTGGTATTGGTACGAGAACATTTTGTATCGATAATATGCCGATGATCTTTGGCTCCGAAGAAGACTCCGAAGAAGCCTTTAATGTGATCGGGCTTTTGGTCGAATAGAGTGGATTTATACGTGAATTCGACACATTCGGATAAAATAAATTCGATCATCGTAACTTTTTCATTTACCACGAACAATTTATTATTACACCTACGTTCGATGAGATTTCGAAATATACGAGTTTCCTCGAAACGTGGAAAAAACGAAAGTGAAGTAAAACGAGTCGTGGTGGATTTCGTGGAAATGTAGCTATGACATACCAAGCAGTAAGTCGAATTGTATTATTAATAACAATTAGATAATTATTATACGTAAGTAACAATCATTAATTTATTATGTAATCAATTTGTAAAATAAATCACTCAGATTAGAGCTTTCTAATTCGTCTAATTTAACAACAACAACTATGCGAGTGGCGTTCGTTTTATTTTTATTTTTCTTTCTCATCTTTCCTCCTTTTTTTTTTTTTAAGTCTCTCTCTCTAAAATCATTTTAAATGCTGATCCCAACGATATCACCGGCAATATTCCAACGTAGTTTTTTTAAAAGAAAATAGAAAGAAAATTTTACATGGTTCAAAGATCGTTCGAAAAGGGAGCGAAAGAAAAAACAAAAAAAAAAAAAGACAAGCAACGAATATAATACTTAATCAAGACGAATATTTCATTATTATAATTGGTTACAAAGACCATCGTCAATCAGCCTTTTGTTCGAATTTTTATTTCAGACTCGAGTACAAAGGAGCAGTGATCGATCTTTCATGGATTCCGATTTATTGTATGTGGAAAGTAATCGATACGCAGCTTACAAAATCTTCAATGCATCAATAAAAGGAAAAAATCTGAAATCATTACACTTTAGAAACGGTTTATTCAAAAACGGACATTCCTTTTGGAAGTGGAAAAATCGTGTTAAAGATAACAGGGAACAATTATTATGGCACTCGATTTCGCCGCTGGATGTTTGGGAGGTAATTTCTTATTTTTTAAATTTTTATAAAAAGGAAAAAAGAAAGAGAGAGAGAGAGAGAGAAAGAGAGAGAGAAAGAGAGGGGGAGTTGTATTGCGTCGTTACGTATTGCATACATCTATTAAATTTGAAATCGAAAGAGACAAGAACGTAAGGTCAAAAGAGAAGAAAATTCTTGAAAAAACTTTTCGAAGATAGAAATATTAATGGTACTTACTTACTTGACTTATCGTATAATTTATCACATGACTTCGTTATCGTAGGTCAACTAAAAACGATACGAATATTTAATATATATATATATATATATATATATATATATATATATATATATATATATACACGTATGTATGTATTTATTTTGTATACTAATTTTGGTACTGTTTTACTAATTTTATAATTTTGAATATTTCTTATTCGATTACTAATATAAAGCGTGACAATTTTAATAAATCAAAGGACTTTAAGATAAAATAAATATTTACAATAAACAACTTCACTCGAGACCGATCGATAATATCATAAAGAAATTTTATTAAACCCCTCCTTCTATATACATACTTATAAACGTATCTATGCTTCAGGGTGCGCCGGTATTATGGTGGGATATCCTTTGGATACGGTCAAGGTCCATATGCAAACGCAAGATTATCGAAATCCGAAATACAAAGGCACGTTGCATTGCCTTAGAACATTGATCACAAAGGAATCGGTAAATAATTATTCGAATTAATGAAATATCATTAAGAGACGTATAGGTAAATGAAATGTTTAATCGTTTTTAAACGTGTTCCGTACTTAAGGTATTCGGTCTTTATCGAGGTATGACGTCACCAATGGCAGGAGTAGCCGTCGTTAATGCAATAGTATTCGGTGTGTACGGACAGACACAGAAACATATGTCCGATAAGGATCGTCTCTCTTATCATTTTTTGGCTGGTGCTATAGCCGGTATTGCGCAATCACCTATAAGCAGTCCGATCGAGTTAGCAAAGACCCGTATGCAGTTACAATCGTCAACGAATAAAACAAAATATTCTGGACCAGTGAAATGCTTGAAAGATATTTATAAAAAGGAAGGATATCGTGGTGTATTCAATGGATTGGGTATAACGTTTCTTCGCGAGGTACCAAGCTTCGGCGTTTATTTCTTAACATACGAAATACTTACGCAATCGAAGGAACCAATATCAACGCCACGAATGCTATTAGCTGGTGGATTAGCCGGGACAGCGTCATGGGTAATATCATATCCGTTGGACGTAATCAAATCACGGATACAAGCAGAAACTAATAATCGTTATAACGGGGCCCTTGATTGTTATCGACAATCCGTACGTTCCGAAGGTTACATGTGTCTCTACAGAGGCTTGAACTCAACGATCTTACGTGCATTTCCTACTAACGCGATGACCTTCGCTGTGGTCACTTGGACTTTTAGAATTTTTGGAGAAGAAAATATCGAGACCCCTAAAACCGAGAAAGTCCGATCGACTTATGAATCCTTCGTTGGTAGTTGGATTACGTTTTTAGAGAATGCGAATTTCTTAGGAGAAACCACTTATCCAACTGTAACGAACATGGCTGCTGATTGGATGCTCCGTGATGTATTTCTGGCTTATTATCATCACGATGGTTCAAAAATATTTTCCTCGAAATTCGATACGTTCGATCAACGGCAACGTGATACCCATGAAATTCCGAGAATTCAAACGAGCCATAAGGACGATTCCGAAAATATTAGAATGGAATTTATCGACGGTAACGAGCTTACTATAGACAATAGTTGCAAATTGCAATGTCCGATAAGTGGATCAATGCCGAACGACAGACAGAATAATATTGTTACGATCGAACCCACGTAATTATCGTATATAATAAAGACGTGCGATCATTGTGACGATATTATGATTTAGAAATTATGATTATATTTCATAATATAAAGTACAAAAGGATGTTCACGTTGTTTAACGTGAACTTCGATATATATATATATATGTGTGTGTGTGTCGTATATATACATGTACGATGTATATGTAATATGTACATATATACATATATATCGTATATCGTTATTGTAAAATATAATTCAGTTATTTAGTTGTGTAACGTTATTTAGTTTTAAACGGATAAATCTATATTGTATATAACCGATGTTTCATTGTATAAACGGCGTGATCGTCGTTAATTTAAATTGTTCAATCAAAATTATCGCACGTATATGTATCGTATATTCTAACGTCATTTTCTTATAACGCGAGGCCTTCTAGAACAACGTGAAACTTTCTGTAAACATGGTTCTCATTTGTCAAGTGACAGTCCTTGACTAAGCGGCGGACATGTAAGACCTATGTCATAGCCAGAGCCGACATTTATTCGCTTTTGAAAACACACTAAATAGTTTGTATCCATTTGCCAAGCCGACCACATCCCTACCCCCAATACACCACCCCACTACAAGTTCGAACCCTTTCAAGTTTCTCCTTAATCATTGTGACCGGTCTTCTCGTCCGTCCGTGCACGTGTGTCAAAAAAAAAAAAAAAAGAAAAAAAAGAAAAAAAAAAGAAAAAAAACTTCTAACAAAATTGTAGACCGTATGAATCGCATCGGTGACGAAAAATCATACCTTGTCCGAACTAATCACATATCCATAGTTCACCGTTTGTGACGCTAATCACGTTTACTTATCAAAATCGATAAGTTACAAGTCGACGTGCCAACAAAATTGAAATTCAAAGTTCTAACCTCTCTTAAGAAGAAAACAATTATTTTCAATCAATTTCGATGAAGTGAGTAGATTAGAAATATCATTTTCATATTAAATCTCAAGCGAAGGTACTTTTTTTGTTTCCTCTTACATTAACATAACGAGACGATTTTTATTGGATATTATATCAGACGATCATTATTTTTCACTTATGTAGAATCTTTACGATCGAAGTCACACCTTCGACCTGAATCAATCGCCGTTGATCGATCATCGAGGACTCCCGTGACACTGATATTTAACGAATATCTGATATGGACGTGGATATGAGCGATAGCAATGCCACCAACGAAGAATGTAACACGAATACCCAACGATTGATCGCCGAAAGTGGTGGTCGATGTATGAGTACTCAAGCGATGCAATCGCTTTACGATTTTCGTCAGAATAATCTATTATGCGACGCCGTATTGAGATTAGAAGATGGCGGAGTATTTCCAATACACCGTGCGATCCTGTCCGCTTGCAGTACGTATTTCAGGTCAGAAATGGACAATGGCAGTTGTCATTTGGATTCATGTCACGAATAGATTCGTCGTATTACGATTGTCGAATTTGTAAAAACTTTTATTGCAGAGCACTATTCACAACCACATTACACTCTCGAGAAAAGACCGATATACTTTTGCCAGGTGTTACCAGCGAGATGATGAATTTGTTATTGGAATATGCTTATCTTCGTTCGCTGGACGTTAATCGAGATAACGTTTGCGAGTTATTGGTTACGGCCGATTATTTAAGTATTCTCGGTGTCCTTGAGATTTGTTGCGAATTCCTTCGACAAAATTTAGCACCGGAGAATTGTATCGGTATAATGAGATTCGCCCGGGAACACTTTTGCAAGGGTTTGGAAAACGATGCATATCGTTACGTCATGAGACATTTCGTTCAGGTACGAACGATCGAAGAAACTTTATAAAAGCTCTTTCCTAAACGTATATCTTCGGCTCAGGTAGCTCAGAAAAGCAATGAGATACTTGATTTACCGATCGAAGAGCTCTCGAGATTGATAGGCGCCGACGAGTTAAACGTAAAGAGCGAAGAGACGGTATGGGAGCTTGTACTTAAATGGATCAATCACGATCCAGATGCTAGAAAGGGTCACATAGTCGAGTTGATGCAAAACATACGTTTGGGCCTTTTGAACACGCAATTCTTTTTGGAGAACGTTAAGGATCATTCATACGTCGTTGGAAACGATGCCTGTCGACCGATCATCATAGAGACGCTCAAGTTTTTATACGACTTGGAAATGATCACGCAAAAGGACGGAGAAATTCCAACGCCAGAAATAGCACGTCCGAGAGTTCCGCATGAAATTCTTTTCGCGATAGGCGGATGGAGCGGCGGAAATGCTACGAATTTTATCGAAACTTATGACACCAGGGCGGATCGTTGGGTCAAGGTAATATCTTGGAAATATTATTTAAAAAGTTACTTCGATTACATTCGTTATCATCATTATCGTCATCGTCGTCGTCGTCGTCGTCGTCATCGTCGTCATCGTTTCGTCGTTGATTCGTTCAAAGGTCGAAGAAGTAGATCCAAGTGGTCCACGAGCTTATCACGGAACCGCGGTAGTCGGTTTCAATATATACGTGATCGGTGGTTTCAACGGTTTGGATTATTTCAACAGCTGTCGTTGCTTCAATGCAGTGACCAAAGTCTGGCGAGAGGTTGCACCCATGAATGCCAGAAGGTCGACTATATTTCAGGGGGAGCTAGTCGCTAACTCGTAACCGATCTCTTCCCTATCATTTTTCATCGATCGTCATCGATAAGACATTTTTTTCTGCTTCTTTGATATCACTAGAAGGATTTGCTATTCGAGTCGAGCGACTAGCCCCCCGATTTAAATGTGACTTATTCAGCGATAATAGCTTCTATCAGATTCATTTCATTCGTCGATCCGCAGATGTTATGTCAGCGTGGCTGTATTGAACGATTTGGTTTATGCTATGGGTGGATACGATGGATACCATAGACAGAATACCGCCGAACGATATAATTATCGAACGAATCAATGGTCCTTGATCGCGCCGATGAACGTTCAGAGATCTGACGCAAGTGCGACTACTTTGAACGGTATTCTTTAACGTTCTACATTTTTTATTATTTCTCCCTTTTTTTTTTTCTTTTTTTCTGTTGTATAAACAAAATAACTTTCTTCCCGTACGAGGAGAGTTCCCGTAAGCAAATAAAAGAAAAAGAAAGAAACAGATCATATTTAATAAATTTATAATAAATTATCAAATTATGTGAAACGAGTTGACAGGTTCAACGGACAAGGAAGAAAAAAATGATAGGATTATTCGAATCGTTGCTAATCAATTATTCTACGATACAGACAAAATCTACATTACCGGTGGTTTCAATGGACACGAGTGTATCAATTCGGCTGAAGTTTATGATCCAGAAACGAATCAATGGACGATGATCGCTGCAATGAGATCTCGTAGAAGCGGAGTATCCTGTATAGCTTATCACGGCTATGTTTACGTTATAGGTATGTTTTACGATTGATCGTAAATGAATTATCAAATCGTTTGCCGTAAGAAATAATCGAGGATTTATTTATTATTTAATCTAGGGGGTTTCAATGGGATATCGAGAATGTGTACCGGCGAAAAATATAATCCTACTACTAACACTTGGAGTCCTATACCAGACATGTACAATCCTCGTAGTAATTTTGCCATTGAAGTTATCGATGACATGATTTTTTCAATCGGTGGATATAACGGTGTAACAACGATTTATCAGGTTGAGTGTTACGACGAAAAAACCAACGAGTGGTAAGACGATTGTCGTAGAACAAGATTATTCAAAGAAAAAAAAAAAAGAAAGGAAAAGAAATATTCTAATTTTTATTAACGTGAACGTATATTATAACGCAGGTATGAAGCTACCGACATGAACATATATCGATCAGCTTTGTCCGTATGCGTTATTATGGGATTACCAAATGTTTACGATTACATTCATAAACATCGTGAAAGACTGATGGAAGAAAAACGACAAAAATTATTGGCCCTAGAAGTTCATCGTACTCAGCATCAACAGCAACAGCAACAACAGCAACAACAGCAACAACAGCAACAACAGCAGCAGCAGCAACAACAACAACAACAACAACAACAACAGCACGAGCATATACATCAACAGAATCAACAGATGCTACTTAATATACCATCGCCACCACCGATGCCACAAAACAATGATGAAAATAATAACAGTCGATCGAACGAATGAAACAGATTGGTGGATTCATCATCAGCAATGATAAATTAACACGATTGGACGGACCGATAATGATAACTACCGAATGAAACATGCCTGAGTGATCCTATTATCTGAAAAAGGAAAAAAAGAAAAAAAAACGAAAAAAAGGGGGGACCGAAATTTTTGGGGATTAATTTTTCGACGCGCATCGAGATTTTAGAAAAAAGGGTAACATTTGATATCACATTTTTTTGGAAATACCACTTATATTCTTCTTATCTTTGATAGATATAATAGTCTTTATTATCTCTTTTTTTGATAAATTTATATTTCTTTCTATTAATTACATTTACAATTTTATATAGAAGTATTTACAATGGAAATTCATGCGATTTCATTTATTTTCTTCTATACGAAAGAAATTTTGTCTCTGTTGAATTTTTATATATATATATATATTTTTTTTTGCTATATTATGAATATTATTTATTGTAAGTGACTGACGAAACAATGATTATTTATGCTATCTAAAAAATGTTAGAAACGGGTGGGTATACGGGATTAGAGACATATTCAAAAATATGAAAGGATTAGCTACAAATTGTGTCCATTATCAACGTCAAAAAAAAATTTTGGCGCTAACGTAAACAAAAAAAAATTCAAAAGTTAAATAAATAAAAAGTTAATATATTTATTCAGACTCATATATATATATATATATATATATATATATATAAATATATACATACATATACATATGTATATATGTGTGTATATATATAAAAGTGAACATGTGTTATTATATTTAAAAGAGGGAAAAAAAAATAACAAAGAAAAAAAGGAAAATGGTTAGAAATCGCGAACGATCACAAGAGAGAAAAAAAAACCATAGCGATTTATAATCGAGCAATATAACAACCTTTTTTTATATCAATTATTTATTTTTTCCATACAAATTATAAACATGTTTTTCAAATACTGTACATATACTGAGTTCTATTATATTTTTAAACCTCTAATTTAATGATATATCATTTCATTTATTTCCTTTACTCGTTAAACCAACTACTTTGATCCTCATTTCGTTTCATTTATGATAATATAATATACAGGTAGATTTTGTTTCCTTCAACCAATATTCTTAATCATTTTCATAATCAAGCTCAAATTCTTTGATATGGCAGTTCCAGGATATGAGTTATAATGTCACAAATTTCAATTGAGTTATTTAATTTCACGATAAAATTGTCGAATTAAAAATCTACAAATTTTCTCTAGACAGATTGTAGATTTTGATATAAGAACATAGTCAATATTTTCTTAGAGACGATAAAGCGCGCGCGCGCAAACACACACAGAAAAAAAAAAGAAAAAGAAAGACGAATATAATTTAACAGAGAACAAATAACAAAATTAATGTTAAAACTCTTGAACAGATTCGTGGATACAATCAAAATTGATCGGATCGATGGTATAACAATTCTTATTCTCAAAAATTATATCGAACGCATGCCGTTGTCGCAAAAAGAAAAGGAGGAGTAGAAGAAAAAAAAAAAATCATTTCTCAGATAATACATAAAGTCGTTCAATATTTAAAGAAACAAACAAAAAAGAAAGAAAGAAAGAAAGAAAGAAAGAAAAGAACAAAAATTGCTCCGTGAAAATATTGACCGGGGAATTTAGATTTGAATTTCAATCTAATATATATGTTTGCGATGGAACTGTATTCATAATTTATTACAAACAAGTCACATATTCTTTTTTTTTTTCTTTTTTTTTCCACTCTCGCAGGAGTACGTGTTACAATACATAAACGTAATCTCTGGAACTTGAACAATTTTTCTGATGGTCTTTACGTAAGTATGTACAAAGATATTCAACAAGATTGTGTGTGCCATTGAACGTATCATGTATTGTGTGTACAGTGCGAGTTTTCTTCATTCCACTTAATCTACTTCTGCGTTTGTATCTTTGTCGTTTCTCGATTTTCGATATCATCAATATAGAGTGAGAGAGTACTATTTTCTATCTTCACAGAAGACATAGATAAATATATATTTTCATAATCTTTTCTTATAAATGTAATTCGCTTACTTTAAAATCATTATTCATTAATGTTAATAATATTAGTGTGTGTCGGTGCTTCTTTTTTTTTCCCTTTTTCAATTTTCATATACTGCTCTGATTTAATTTTTCTCTGGTTTTCTTTTTTTTTTTCCTTTTTTTTTTTTGAGTACTAAAGAGAAACTTATATACGAAAAAGATGTTTTTGTGAGTATCCTCCAAAAGACATCGCGCAGTTTTGAAAGAAATGTTTCTTAACATGTTCGTTTTTGAGTCCGTTACTTCTTTTTTTTTTTTTTTCTTTTCCCTTTTATTTAATACGTTCATTACGTTCGACTGTAATCTTTAAGACACGATCTTCTTACTAAAAAAAAAATAAAAAATAAAAAAGAAACAAAGCAAGTACACTTAAATGTAAATGTAATTTTCTTTTTGGAAAAGTAATGAAACAATTTTTATTTACTTAATCGATAATACATAAAGATTCTATATATATATATATATATATATATATATATATATATATCTTCAGTCAAAAATATGGTAACTATTGACACAATTATTGAAAATAATTAGTCGGAATAAAAACAAATTAAAAAAAAAAAAATCTATAAAAACAACATCGTTTGTTAATTCGTCAACTTAATCGTGTCTTTCAAAGATTACAATTGCATATATTTAGATTTTGCCAATCGCAAAAAAAAAAAGAAATTTAATGAAATAATAATAATTAATAAAATAGATAAAATCAATGTTTACGATTGATTACAATAGTAATTAAAAAAAAAAAAAAAAAAAAAGAAGAAGAAGAAATATAACAATAAGTAAAAAATATGAAAGCTGCCAGTTTCTGAACGAAGAAAAAAAAATAAACACATATGCGTCATATTGAGTAAATATATAAGTTCCTTTCTTATAACCAGTCAATCACAAAAAAAAAATATTCTCATTTCTCACCCTGAATAAAACGCGACATATTATTTCTGACTAAAAGAGAGATCAAAATACATTGCCACTTGTTCCATAAAAATTAATTAAAGCGAGAATACAATAAGTAAATTAATGCTTCCTTAAAGTATGTATACAACATGATTTCTGTAATGTTAGCGTTCACTGCTTCCTCAGTAGGCAAGTTCTGTTTGGGAACACACAATTGATCGGATTAAAAAGAGTACGTGAAGAATATCTCTCGTATATACATACATATATATATATATATATATATATATATATATATATATATATATATAAATTGCACGAGAGAGACGAGATTAGATAAAAATGATCGTAAAAGATGGTCCTCTACCCTTTTTTTTTTAAAGTGCCACTGCATGAATATAGATATATATGTATACATATACATATACATATACATACATACATACATATATATATATATATATATATATATATATATATCTGAGAGTTTCGAATATATATATAAAAAAGAAAAAAAAAAAAAAGAAAAAAAAGAACATTTGCATGGTCCATAAGTGAATTGTATAAATTATAAGACGTTAAGTACGAAGCTTGATCAAACAAGGCATTGTTTCTCGATTTATCCATGTTCATATAACAATTCATTCGCCGCGAAACATTTAAAAAACAAAAAAGAAAATAAAAAAAAAAGAACGTTCAACCAAATAAATCTCGCATATTTATTTTATAATAATTATTATTATATATAAAAAAAAAAAAAATCTAATCACACGCGTACGATACCGTTTATTCTTGTACCACGTATTTGATACTTCATTTGATAAGATCTAAAGAAGAAAGAAAACCACGTTTCAAGGTCAAGTCTTCGAAATAAAAGACAGAAAAAAGAAAGAAAGAAAGAAAGAAAGAAAGAAAGAAAGAAAGAAAGAAAGAAAGAAAGAAAGAAAGAAAGAAAGAAAGAAAGAAAGAAGGAAAGAAAGAAAGAGAAATTAATTATTTTCTATTATTTGTTTTAAAAATATCATGGTGGGTGTGGGTGGAGGGTGGCCTTTTCAATCAAGTGTTAAGGGTACAAAACCTACAGACACATGAATTCGTAATCATAATAGAAAGATCAAACAAAGTATGCTAAGTAAGAAAGTCATTCTTCTGTAAGAACTATAGAAAAAAGAAAAAGAAAAAAAAAAGAAAAAAAAAGAAAGAAAAAGATAAACAAAAAAAACAAAAAAAAAAGAAAGTATCTTAGAGTAAAAAGTAAAGTGATTACAAGAAATACAAACACATCCCTCTAACCTAAGTGTCGCTGCCTATTATATTGGGTGGGTATGCACCATAGCAAGCGTGCATATAATTAAACGTTTCGATTTTAAAAATCATTAAGAACTATTATACTATTATCGATCTTTCTCATTCTTCTCTCTATATATATATATATAATATTAAAAATAATAAAAGAGCCATGCAGAGCGCATGAACTCTCTTAACGTTGGTTATAGTATATAACTAAAAAACAGTTCTCTCTATGATAAAGCTTAACAAAAGAAAAAAGAAAGAAAAAAAAAAAAAAGAAAAAAGAAAGATTAGAAGAAAGAAAAAAAGGTAAAAGAAAAAAAAAGAGGAAAGAAAAAAGAACAGGTGTAAAATGTGCAATTACTTTATACTGCTCTCTTGACCTTGTGTTTACTCTCGACTGATAAAAAAAAAAAAAAGAAGAAGAGAAAAAAAAAGAAAGAAAGAAGAGTAGACAAGAAAGGGCAAAAAAAAAGAAAAGAAAAGGAAAGAAAAAAGAAAAAGAAAAAGAAAGATAAAGGGTTAATTAAGAAATCATGAAATCCGAGAAACTTAAGCGATCATAATGGCATACGTTTCGGTGTTAAACCTCCATATCGTTTTAAAAATTGGAAATCACTTAGATAACTTTATACACGATCATTTTTTCATAACAATGTAAATCGTAATTGATTACGTTAATATTTAACATATATACTCTTATATATATATGTATTATATGTATATCTGTGTGTGGATGTCTTGTCTGATCTATCGTCTAATTTTAATAATAAAACTATATAATACTAAAAATTATGATGGGGGTACCATGCCTTTCCGAGATCAGAGTCTGTTTCGTCGTTCCTAGTAGTCACTTTATTTGCCCGATCCTAATATATTTTTTCTCTCTCTCTCTCTCTCTCTCTCTCTCTTTCTCTCTTGCTCTCCATTTTTTTTCATTTCATATCAAATTTATTGTCAATTTTATAACTTAACGTTTATTGTATCCGCCCCTTTTACTAAAAAATTCGTATGTCGAACTGAACGTGCCGACGGATCGAAGACGTATTCACAAAATATATATATATGCATGTGTATATATATATATATATATTTATATTATTATAACTATCTTTTCCCCCTCCCTCCCCACATTTAAACATTTACACTTCCGGAAATTTCTTCCATAAAAGTTGTACCTGTTAAACAGGTAAAAAAAAAAAAAAAGAGTTTCTCTCTTTTCTTTTTTTTTCTTCTTCTTTTTTTTTATGTATATATATATATATACGGAGAATCACGGTCCCAATAATTAATAAGAAAGTTTGAACTTTGAATCAAACTCAAGCTCGGGCTGGCCAGTACTTCGGTGTCTGTATTTCGAAATTCTTCTCTCTCTCTCTCGCTCTCTCTCTCTCTCTCTCTCTCTCTCTCTCTCTCTCGCTCTCTCGCTCTCTCTCTCTCTCTCTCTCTCTCTCTCTCTATCTTTAAGAAGTTCCACTGACAATGATTCCAAATACTGCACATCTCAAGAATGCAAAGATTATATAACGATGTCTAATCGAACGATATCGAGTTTAATCCCGAATAAAAGTTCGTAACAAAGTTATTACGAATAAAAGTAAGATGACATCGGTAGAAGAGCTTTTTCATTTAATTTCCGACGAAAAACAATATTCTCATTAAAATTTTTTTTTCTTTTTTTTTTTATATATATATACGACGATATGCTCGAAATAACGTACCGTTAATTTTCTTCGAGTCAAACGATACGAACGAATTTTGTCCACATTTTCGTCGATAATACTGTCACGGTGAAAAGGATTATCACCGTTATATCGATAAAAAGAACATTGTCGATAGAATTTCTTTTTCTCGAGTGCGGAAGTGAAAATATTTGTGTAGTAACTGTACGTATCTTCGTGTATGTGTGAGTGTTGTGTATATATGTATTGTACGTACGTGCGCGTGTTTCGTGTACGTGCTTGTGTATGTGTATACATGTATATGTATGTATATGTTTATCTATATATATATATGTATATATATATGTATATGTATATGTATATGTATGTGATGTGTATCTGTATATGTACGTGTGTATATATATGTATACATATTTATATATATATATATATATATATATATATATATATATATATATATATATATATATAGTACGTACGAACAATGAGTCTACATCTCATTGTGTTCTCATATTCGTGTTTCTCCTCGCGCGTGTGATTTTATGTATTCAGTGTATTTTTAGTGTATATACGCGTACGGATGATTCTTTTTATGTGATGGTAGGCACTGATGGGGGTAGATGGCTGCATGGCGAGCAGGTTCGAGCAGGTTAGTCCTTGACCAATCTGTATATGTGATGTTGGGCACCGTGCTCGGACGTCGACACTTCGAACACATACGCTGTACACAATAACGTTTCCTGCGTATCCCTGTTCGTTACAACCTAAACAAGAAGAGAAATAAGAAATAATAATAATGACGACGATGACGACGACGACGACGACGACGACGGTGACGTAATAATAATCCAAAGAGAATTACCAAGAAATTTATTCTTCGATTTCTCGTTTACAAACAAAATGGAGAAGGGAAAAAATAAAGAAAACCAGGAACTTACCTGAAGGATGGTGAAGTTTTCGAGAACGCTGTTCATCATGTACTTCTCTGGCAGGTGCTTCAACTTGTGGATGAAGTTAATCATATATTCGCACATTGGTGAACGGCTGATACGATAGACGAACCTGCCATTTTCGAACCTGGCGTACTCCGTCTCCACCTTTTCCACCACCTGTTTCCCAAAGGAGCAGACTTTCGTCGAACACGTTATCGTCATGTTCTCGTTGCTCTCGTACCTGTAGAAAGAGGAAGAAAAAAGAGAAAGAAAGAGAGAGAGAGAGAGAGAAAGAGATAGAGAGAGAGAAGAAAGAAAAAAAAATTATTCGGTATTAATTATTGAATTAACGAGAAGAATATTAAAACGTTTCTCGTATCGTTAAAAAAAAAAAAGAAGAAGAAGAAAGAAAGAAAAAAATGAGGAACTTACTGGCTCGTCACGCCATAGAAGGCTCCAGTTTCGTCTTGAATATTGGTATTGAGATCGGCCCAGAATTTAACAAGGAAAAAGGCAGCCTGCGGTCCCTTATCGTAAAGTTCCTTCAAACCACCCTTCTTCTCCGGGAATTTGTCGTATATTTGCCTTACGTCGACAGCTTCGAGCAATGGATCGGCATAGGTCGCTGATCCTCCTATGTGGACGAACAGATGCTTGTGGTACTGTAAGAAAAGAGAGAAAGAAAAAAAAGAAGTGTAAAATCCGACAATTTTCATTCCTGATTGCTCTTAAAGCAATCAACGAATTTCTTTCGATTATTCGAACCACTGTACTCTTCCATATCGATCGATCGATTATTACGAGTCTTTCCAAGTGTGTCCTCACATCGATTATCGGAACAGCTTGCACCTTCTTGCCCGGATGTCGTCCAATCAAAGATTTTCTAAAATCAATCTCGCTACGTTAATCTAAGCCCCCTAAAGATTTATTCATCTTCGACAAGTCGCTGATAACCGGCTCCTGGTCCTGGGAGATTCGCCCAAACGAAATACGATTTTTTTTTAATTCTACGATATTAAGACATTTGGAAATTTTTCAAGATTTCACCAACAATGTTTCACCATTAATCTATTAATATTAATATTATTAATATTCGTCGCTATTGTTACTACTACTACTACTACTACTATTACTATTACTACTACTACTACTAATACTACTACTACTACTACTACTATTACTATTACTACATTACCATTAGTACTAATTTACTAAGATTTTATCTTACTTGTCCTTTATTATATATTATTATTCTAACGGAATCGTTATTTTTTTTTAATTTATCTTTTCTTTTCTTTTCTTTTCTTTAATATTCTTCTTAAATAAGATAGTAAGATTATTTTAAAGCGTCGGCTCTTTTCGTGCCCTTAAGAAAGAAAATGAAAAAAACCCCTACTTCTACTGTAATCAATCATTTCTTTTGTTTTATTTCATTCACTTACAATGTCCTGATCTCTTTGTTGATCCATATATGCCGAGAACTCGACCAGCCTGAGCTTGTGAGTCGCAATTGCTCGTCCTTCCCAAGGTGGTGGAGGCTGTGCCTGTACCATGTCGCCGCTCGAGACCGCCGTCGCCGGTTTACCGGTGTACGCAGGTTGTGGAAACGGCTTGACATCCTGGGACGTTCCTGGCTGCAAACCTGGCTGCCAGAATTGCTGAAATGACGATAGAATTATTATCATCTTACGTTTTACTTCACAGACACCTATAAAAGTTTCTTTCTTTCTTTATCTTTTTCTTTTTCTTTTTTTTTTGTTTCAATTAAAGTGCTCCATTTTCCTTTTTTTTTTTTTTCTTTCGTTCGATCTCTGATTGACCAAAGCATCGAGATGTCTTCCGAGCGTGAATATATACAGTGATCGTTATTAATACAACGGAGATCTGATTGTCGGAAGAGATCTTTCGCTTAATTCTTTTTCGCGAGCCATCGAGCTCTCGGGATCTAGAACGATCGCGATTGCTTGATTAAGATCGAAAAGAGTATTGGGAAAAAAAAATAAAAAGTGGAAATGAAGAAAAAGAAGAAAGAAAAAAAGAGAGAAAAGAAAGAAAACGAAGATGAGCGAACACAAATGAATGGTAGGTATGATGATGATAACAGTTAAGTGGTGGTATTACATGTAATGAGAAATGAAACGAAGAGAAAGAGAGTCAAAGAGAAAGAGAGAGAGAGAGAGAGAGAGGAAGAGAGACATAGAGATAGAGTGAAAGAGAGAGAGAGAAAGAATGAGAGAGATAGTGTAAGACAGTTTGTAAGCCACAATCACCGACGATGCTCGCGTCGAAGACTCTCGATACATTTTTGCCTAATTTTTTTGTTATATTTTTTATTAAAAAATTCTAAAAATTCTTACAAAAGAATATACGTGTATATATATATATATATATATATATATATATATATATATATATATATATATTTAAAATATATATCAAGAGTCTCGCGTGAACTTGCGGTCAATTCCACAACGATATTCATACCAATGAGTAAGTTTTAATGCAAACGTATACAACAGGTAGGTAGGTAGGTAGGTAGGTAGGTAGGTAGGTAGATATGTACCCTTGTGCTCGTATGCGTGTGATTCGCGTGTGAGTGTATGCCCAGGTAATACATATATATGTACAAGATAAGAGCGACGGACAAATTCAACAATACACAACAAGGACCCCCCAGGGGCGAGCAGCAGAGAGAGGAGTTTCGTCCTGCCACGAGGGTGGTTTATTCCCTCGTCGTACAAGCTTCGTCGAGAAAATGAATTAAGAAACAACGTGAAAAATAAAAAAAAAAGAAAAAAAAAAAGAAAAGAAAAAAGAAAAGAGAAACAAATAAAATAGAGAAAATTTGTTGGTTCTACGATATCCTACGTCATCGTTATCGTCATCGTCGAGATATTTTTTAATCATCGAATTTGTCGATAAATAATGTCGGAATTTGTAGCAGTTTATAAATAATACTCTATAGTAATTTTGCTTTGTTTGTTTGGAAGTGTTCGTAAATAATTTTATAAGGTAAATTTATATAGCGTTATTGTATGTTGAAAATGGTTTTGTATTTTATATCTAAATGGATAACACTATGTAGTATATTTTTTTCTTTTTTTCATTTAAAAATTGTTGATATTCTATATCGTAATGAATAACGTTATATAGTATCGTTTTATATTGAAAATTGTTGATATTTTATACAAAAATGGATAACACTATGGAGCATTCTTCTTTGTTGAAAACTCGTGGAAAATATTTTGTAACGAAATAAACGACAGGACAGTACTTTTAATATCGTACGTAAATTCCAAGATTATTATATCGCTTCGAACCAATAATTGTTTATAAAGAAATAATTATGTAATTATTACGATTAAATTAATCAACTGAGTTAAAACTCCGGTAACGTTTATATAAAACGCCATTTTTCATCTCTCCCGTTTCTTTCTCCAATTTTATAAAGAGCGTTAATATTTTCAGTAAAACTTTACGAAAAAGTTTCGACGGAGGAACACAAAAGTTACCATCGTCCCTATTAATTAACGTTATCGCGAAAGAAAATCTCCAGGAAAGAAAGGTACCATTTATTACTCTCGATTAACGACAAAGCTTTTCAAACAAATCGAACGAACGAACGAACGAACGAACGAACGAACGAACGAACGAACGATCGTTCGATCGCCCTCTCGCGCGAAATGCCTCTGTGACTGTTAAAAGCCGGCGAATCGTGAAAAAAAAAGAAAAAAAGAGTCAAAGCGGTAAAGATACACTGCATCGCCACACAAAAAAAAGCAAAAAGTTTTTATGTAAAAGTCAAAAGGAGAAAGAAAGAATAATGAACAAAAATTAAACCAAAAAATAAAACAATGAGAGAGAGAATGGGGGAGAGAGAGAGAGAGAGAGAGAGAGAGAGAGAGAGAGAAACAGAGAGACAGAAAGAAGAGAAGAGAGAGAGAGAGAGAGAGAGATCAAAATTCTCTCAAAAGAAAAATATTTGAAAAAATGCACTTGTTAAATGAATTATTCGAGTTCGGTTAATTCCAAGGACGCTGTGCATGATTTTGTAACATCAAAGGTTTATTAGACACAACGATTAAAAACATTGATCATTTTTTTAAATAATGAAACAAAAAGGTCCCATCGACTTTTACTCCTTTCAAACAATTCTCTTTTTCTCCTCGTTTATTAAGACGACGAGATCAAACATAAATCGATTGGACACGTTTCACTCCGTCAGGTACTCGTGCTCTCTCTCTCTCTCTCTCCCTTCTTCCCTCTCTCTCCCTCTTTCTCTTTCTCTCACTCCATCTCTCTCAACTCAATCTCTCAATCTTTCTTTCTCCTTCGACTTGCCTCGTCGTCTTTGCCCCGAAGCTCGTGGCTTCCAAGATTCACGAAGAGATGAATGAGAAAAGAAAAGTCCAAAGATACAAAGAAAAAAAAAAGAAAGAGAGAGGGAAAAAAAACCAAAACAAAAAATAAAATAATAATAAAAAAAAGAAAGAGATTAGAAAAAGCAAAAAACAACGTTCTTTCTCTTTTCTTTTCTTTTCTTTTCTTTTCTTTTCTTTTTTTCTCTTCTTTCGTGAGCTCGTGTGATCGTCTCATCGTCGTCGCAGATATTTTTTTTCTTTTTTACTTATTTTTTTTTGGGTTATTGTTGTTAAATGTCGTTTTTTTCTTTTTTTTTTGAAGGGGTTTCTTTCAATGATCGGGACTTACCGCTCCGGGATAGGAGACAGGGGTGGAAGCGTGAAGGGCAAGGGGCCCCACGAGGGCAGGGGGCATCTTGTTGTGTATCGCACTCCCAGCTGATACTATCTGGGCGCTCGACATGCTCGACATTGTCTGGAGAGCCTTCTCCTTGGCGGCATGATCCTGACAAATTTCCAGACCGATTACAACGTATTGTCGAAACCCCCGTTATAATGGGGCTATGGGAAATCGCAAGTATACGCTCGCGATATCCTCGAACGGCGATATATATATATATATATATATATATATATATATATATATATATATACATATACATATATATATATAAAATATATATATGTTTATTTATCATTTCATTTTTGTTTTTCTCTCTTTCTTTCTCTCCCTCTCTCTCTCTCTCTCTCTCTCTCTCTCTCTCTTCCTTTCGTTCTTATATCATTTGTTCTCTTGAGGCAAATTGCGTTTAAGGTTACACCGAAATGAAAAATCTATGGCTAAGGAAAATCTTTTTGTGGAGGGATAAATTTTGAGAGAAATGTTTTCGAAAAAATATTTTTTCTGTCTATCTGTCTGTCTATATACCTCTCTCTCTCTCTCTCTTTTTCTCTTTTATTTTTTTCTCTATCGTAAAACGACACACTATAAATGTACGCAAATATCAATTTCTAATTTTCGGAAATAAAATATATTTTCATATCCACGTTCGTCGAACTCGTTCGAAAGTGTAATTGAATGGGTTCGCTCGTGACTGCTGGCTCGCCAAAATATATTTTGACGACTTCCTGCGTTGTAATTGTATCCTCGTATCCTTCCCCCTATCCCTTTCTCTTTATCTCTCTTCTCCCCTTTAAAATAAAAAAAGAAAAAAGAAAAAGGAAAAAAAAAAGGAAAAATTTGAAATACCTAATCGATCACATCTAATATCTTTAATATCTTTCAAGATCTCCATTGCGTTATTGTTGCAATTGATTGCAATAATTGACAGGATGAATTTGCTAACGACAGAGAAATTTTAGCGAAAATTTTGGGTCTACCTCTTCTCATCGAGGGGCTTTCATTTTAATCAGGATCGACTAAAATAGCTGACGAATTAAACGAGTAAGTGAGTATGTGTGAGAGAGAGAGGGAGAAAGAGAGAGAGAGAGAGAGAGAAAGAGAAAAAGAGACAAAGAACAAGAGAAAGAGTAAGAGAGATAGATAGATAGAGAGAAAGAGAGGGAAAGAGAGAGAGAGAGAGAGAGAGAGAGAGAGAGAAAAGCATGCACAGTCAGAATGTTCGAAAAACTGCCACTCCCCCAACAGGGATTTTCAATTTCGTTCATAAATCCGTAATAGAGGACTCGATGTTGGCTTGGTGCTTGGAATAAAAGCGTGTTCTATAAAGGTACACGAAACACGAAGAATTCATCGATCGCGTACATCGACGAAAATCCAAACCCGCGTGCATTCCCTTCCTCGATTATATATTCCAAACGCTTATTTCGACCGAGAATGAAAAAGATTTAAAATAAAAAATAAAAAAACAAAAAACGAAACGAACCAAAAAAATAAACAGAAAACAAAAATGAAATAAAATAGAGGGAACGACAAATACAAACACACACACACACACACATATATACATACACATCTACATATATATATATATATATATATATATATATATATATATGTACATGTATATATATACAGTAAAAGAGAGAAAAAGAGAGGGAGGAAAAAAAAAGTTTTAATCGTGCACGTTTGTCCCAGGGCAAAGTATAACGTTAAACGAGGAGGCATCTCGCATAAATACCTTCGTGAAAGCCTGAATGCCGATAGCAAACAAAAAATCTCTCTCTCTCTCTCTCTCTCTCTCTCTCTCTCTCTCTCTCTCTCTCTCTCTCTCTCTCTCTCTCTCTCTCCCTCTCTCCGAACGCGACGCCGCTGGCCACCGGCCGCGAACGGTTTATAGTGGAAAATCAATTCGGTTAATTGAGAGGGAGTCGGCGTGCAGAGCTTTTTTTTAATTTCTACCCTCTGCTAACGGCGCAACTCGGATCGTACCCCTGCCCACCTCTAGCCCACTCCAGGCTACACCAACCCCTTCCTACGAACCCAGCCGGCCGTCCGGCCGTCCGTCCGTCCATCCGTCCGGTCCGTTCATTCGCCCGTTCGTCCGTCCGTCCATCCGTCCGTCCGTCCGTTCGTTCGTCCGTTCGTCCGTTCCATCCCTGTCCTCGACGAGCCAGGTCCACTCCTCACCCTTCCCTCCACCAACCTTCCTTCCTCCTTCCTCCTCCTTTCCCCCTGACGTCCCTTATCCTGCGCATCTCTCCCAAATACACGCTAGGAATGCGGGATTGGATGGGCAACGAGCTGGACATGTTTATCGACATTCTGAAATGCCGTACGGTCGTTTTTGGGCATCCCGCCATCCGAAGCTACGTTTACACAGCAACGATCAATTAGACTAGAATGCGCACACGCGGCTATTATTTTCGAAACAGATAGGACGAAAAATTGAAACACACGGAACCGTGGCTTCGCGCTGCCCGAATTTTTCTCTCTTTCTCTCTCTTATTCTCTCTTACTCTCTCCTTTTTTGTTGTTTTTTGTTGTCGTTTTTTCTTTGTCCGCTTTACATCTCCCCTTTTCCGACGATTTTTTTCCTGTCCCATACAAAGTACGGATTTTCATAGAACGTTACGCTACGAGTCACGATTTTGGAATTAAAGGTACCACCAAAGATCCCTTTTACGTGCTCTTTATTTTCTTTCACAAGCAAATTAGCTGTTTAACGTCATACCATCGTACAATTACTACAGAGAACGTTAGAGAGAGAAAAATAGAAAGAGAGAGGCTAAAGTTGAGAAGGAAAAAGAAATAATGATGAGAATGGGAACGAGATAAGAGAGAAAGAGAGAGAGAGAGAGAGAGAGAGAGAGAGAGAGAGAGAAAGAAAGGGAATAATATATGTACGTGTATTAACGAAAAGAATTTAAATAAATCACGCGAACGGATTTCTTTTTCTCTTTTCTCTTTTTCGTCGAATTCTGTATGTCCTCTAAAAAATTCCTTTTGCGGTAGACGGATCTCGAGAGTTGAGGAAACTTCAAGTATAAAGAGAGAAAGAGAGAGAAAGAGAGAAACATATATATATATATATATATATATATATATATATATATAGAAAGAGAGAAAGAAAGAGACAGACAGACAGACATACAGACAGACAAACAGAGAGAGAAAGAGAGAGAGAGAGAGAGAGAAAGGGCTTCAACGTTGCAGTAACGAAATGGTCGAAATGGTGGTAGAGGGTCGGTTACTCGGCTCTTTCCCGAAATGCGGCAAGCAGAAAATTACGTCCGTCGCGCGCTTTGGACGTTGCCCCACCTCTTCTTCACTCCCTCCTCTTTCGTGGTGTTGCTGACTCTTCTCTCTCGAATAATGTTCAAGGTATGCGTAAGTGCGGCCAAAGAGAAAGAGATAGAGAGAGAGAGAGAGAGAGAGAGAGAGAGAAAGCTTCCCCTGCTCGCGACGCTTTCATCCTAAAATGTAGTGTTTGAGAACTTCCAAAAGCGTTTTCCCACGAATCACTAATTAGAATCGAAAGGCGTGAGGAGAGATAGAGGATGAGAGGGTGAAGAGTATATATCGCTACCCTGGTATCCATTCGTCATTCATTCGTTAATTAACGTTTCGAACGTTTAATGCGCCTAGGATGATAACTAACAACAAGTGACAATAATGTGGACGTGCTTTTGAAAGTTGATCAATTAATTTTCGAAAGATCCTTTATTTTATATAATGTCCAATATATGTGTATATATATATATATAAAATTCTATTGTTCTAATTGCGCGAATAAAAAAAAAAAAAAGAAAGAAAAAGAGGAAAAAAAAAGAATTGAGATTGATCTGAAAGAAACATTTTCATTTTCCTAATTAATCCTCTTGTTTTCGTCTGCTCTTTTTTTTTTCTTTTATATATATATATATATATATATATATATATATATATATATATACGTATATATACATTTTTTTTATTCTATTGAAACAGAAACAAATAATATTGTTTTACAGTCAGCTTTTCCTTTTCATCCCTTTTATTATCGCCGTAATACGCTTTCTCCGTTCCTCCATTTTCCCCTCGTTCTGTGTTACCAACCCACCCAACCCTCCTCTATATCTCCGCATCGAACGGAAGCACGGAATGAATCGTACTTTGATTTATTAACAGGGATGATAGGAATGAGGCAGAGCAAGAGAGAGAGAGAGAGAGAGAGAGAAAGAGAGAGGGAAAGGGTGAAGAGAGTGGACGCAGAAACGCGGGCTTCGCGAGAGTGGGCACGATTGTTCGCGAATCGCTTTAATAATTTAGCTGTTGATTAAACGCGCCCGGGGTTCATTTTTACGCGTGATTTATTCCACTGTAAAGCTCTCGACGTCCTTCGTTTTCGAACGAATGGACGTTCCTCGGATTTCTCAATATCGCTTATCGCTCTTTCTCTCGTAAATTCACACCCTATCCATTTCTCTCTCTCTCTCTCTCTCTCTCTCTCTCTCTTTCACTATCTATCTCTACCTCTCTTTCTCTCCTTCTATATATGTATATACATATATATGTATGTATATATATATTCTTTCCTTTTTATCCTTTTCTTCCTTTCGCGTAAAAGGCGACGCAATTACGCGTGTTTTTCTTCCTTTCGCTCGAGATAATATTGTCTCCGGACCCTTAAAATACACGGCGAGCCAGCCCGTTATGCGAAACTTCCTTCCTTCGAGCTACAAGGGAAAAGACGTTCCCGTTACTCTTCCTCCTGCTCACTCTCCCTCTTCCTCTTTCCTCTTTTCCTTTTCCTTCGTCTTCTTCTTCTTCTTCTTCTTTTTTTTCTTCTCCTTCTTCTTCTACTTTTACTTCTTCGTCTTCGTCTACTCTTCCACCGTCTTCCCTTTTCCCTCTATTTTTATTTATTTTTCCTTGAACGAGCCGCGAAAAAACGTGCGGAAGCATCGAACCGCTTTTATCCCTCCACAAAATTAAGGAAGTTGCGCGGCTCACGCGAAATAGACGAATACCGTGGTCTCTCGGTGTAATATACGTGGGTGGACGAGAAACAAAAACAAAAAAAAAAGAAAGAAAAAGAGAGAACGGAAAGTTCACAGCAACAACAAGAATAAATTAAAAAAATAAATATCCAAAGAAAATAGTAATTAAAAAAAAATAAATAAGTAAATAAATAAATCGATGAATGAACGAATAAAGAAAAATTGAAGAAACAGGAAAAAAAGAATAAAATAAACAAATGAGAAAGAAAAAAAGGATCGAAGATCTATCCATTATATTAATAGCGTATTATAAAAGGATTAAGGGTGTAGGTTTGTGGTTTCGTAGGAGGGGGCAAAAATGGGTTCAAAAATATAAACGGGGTAAAAAAGTCAAATAATGGACATTTCTGCCGCTATATATACATATATATATATATATATATATATATATATATATATATATTACGTATGTATGTATGTATGTACGTCGATAGATAGATAAGTTTCAATAGGACACTCACCACTTTGAGTTTCGCCTGGATTTCACGAAGTTTTCTCCTCGCTAGGACCTGTATGTGCGAGGAGACCTGCTTTCGTGTTCTCGTCTTACCGGTCCTTAATTTGATATAACGGGCGATCAGCTCGTTCCGACCTGCAAAAGAAAAAAAGAAAGAACGTGTTACATGCATATTGATCATATCTACAAATATATACATATATATATATAATATATACTTTATCATATATTCGCAATCGATTACTCACATCGATCTTTCTCAACTTTTACGTTCGAAGATAGGTAGATTGTTACGGGAAAAAATGAAACGTGGACAATATATATTTCATTGGAAAATAAAATAATGATGATGATGATGATGATGATGACGACGACGACGACTTTTCTATTCTTCGATTTCTTTTCATGCGTACGTGTGTGTATTTTTTAATCTTTTTTTTATGTTTCATCATGAAGTATTTTTAAACCCCATTAAGATACACACTTTCTATTCTAATAAATATATATGTGGACATACACATGAACACACACATATTTACATATATATATATACAAGATAATTATAACTCGAATATAAGCGATCCGACAGATGGTCTGCGCATCTTAGCTTAAGGGTCAAGGAGCCAATCGAGATTTTACGTGAGTTTCAACAGAACCCTTTCCATTCGCATCGAGGTCTGCTTTAACTCTTCGTTCTCGATCTCAGATACTCTCACGTTCGTCTTTCCGTTACGTTGAAGAACTTCTATCGTCGCGATAAATTGGATCTAACTCGGAGTAATATCCAGATGACCGTGCGAAAACAAACGAGGAGAAGAATGAAAGAGAAAGACAGAGAGAAAGAGAAAGAGAAAGAGAAAGACAGAGAGAGAGAGAGAGAGAGAGAGAGACGGAGATTAGATTCCTTAGAAACTTAGGAATTCTCTTTCTCTTATTCACAACGATGGAAAATAGAGAAAATCGTCGTTTGAACTATCGAAAAATACATTCTAATTTTGATTTATTTCAACCCATAGAAACACTTATTCTCAACTATAATTTTAATCTAACGATTTCGTTTTTCTCAGTAAATCGTAATCGCGAAACTTTGCTGACCATCTCGATGGAAGAAAAAAATAACGCGATTCGATTTCTAAGAAAAGATTTATGCATTTGCATACGTGGAACATGTCTCGCGTGAGTCCTGTAATAAACGCGTAATGTCTTAGAAAAAAAGAAAGAGAAAAAAGAAAAGAAAAAAAGAAAAAGAAAAAGAAAGAGAGAGAGAGAGAGAGAGAAGAAATAAAAAATAAAAAAATAAAAATAGAAGGAAAACGATGCTAGATCGGGCATGCAAAAGAGCACCCTACGAAAAGAGTACCTGCAGAGGAAGGTTAAAAAGAGAAAGAGAGAAAAAGAGAGAGAGAGAGAGAGAGAGAGAGAGACAGGGAGAGGGAGAGACACGCTTTTAATCGGCGTAGTTGGGTAAACACGAAATACTCGGCCGACAACGAGCACGGATTTAAAGAGCATACACAAGAGAGGGAAGAGGGGTTGGTTGGCAAAGGCTAAAGGGATGAGAGAGACAGAGACAGAGAGAAAGAGAGAGAGAGAGAGAGAAGAGAAAGAGAGGAGAGAGGAAAGAGAGGTACACGTACACTCAAATTAATTCGAGCACTGCATTCGAGTTTTCAGTGGGTCGCAAAACGCACGGTGGAACATGCTCGATGCTGTCCGTTTGTTCCACTCGTAGCTACGATTATAAATGAAGAGAAATAAAACATGGCTCGCCGCGATTAAATGCAAGAGAGAGAGAGAGAGAGAGCTTGCATGAGGCCAGAACGAGAATGAGGATATTAACGTTGGTGAACGCGCACGATTGTTCCACGATGGAACTATGAAAGTTAAGAGATCATCGAGTAGGACGTAGAGTATAGAGAAGAATGGCTCATTATGAAAATAATTTATACTCGCGTTATATTTACGAAATAAAAATCCGTATAATATCACCATACTTTTTCGTTCTTATTTAAAGATATTATCGGCCGATCAAAGGTTTATCATAAATTTTGAAAATATTATACGTATTAGTCGTTGGATTAGAAATGCATTCTGAAATTATTTTCTTCGAAATATAATCGGCCGATTAACGCGTTTATGAAAGAGATCATGGGATGAGAAAAATGAAAAAGAAAAAAGAAATAAATAAAAGACATTCGAGGTAGTCTAATTTTTTCAATCAATCGGTTTTGATTACTATGTCGGTGTTAAAAAATTCAAGAACAAATAAGAAAAAATAAAACGATAACGACGATGACGATTAGAGAAATCTAAGATCTCGTGGAATCCTGATAAAGGAATTACTACGTAGAGATTCGATGATGATAACGTGGAAAAGAGGTTTGGATGGCGTTACCAGAAGAGAAAGGAGGAGTGTGCAAGGGGTCGAAGAGAAGCCGAAGCATCGGGAGGAAAATATTCGAGATTCCAGGCGAACCGCGTGATGACTCAATTTTGCAAAGACCTTTAAATGGCTCGCTATGAACCGCGCGCCATTGCTGAGCGCGCGTTCCTTCTCTGTTTTTGAAGGCCGAACATTCTTCGATGGAGCTCGGTTACGATAGTTCGAAATAGCTTGGATACAATACTGGATACAAAGGACTCTTTGCATTAGCTCTCTTTCGTATTATCTCTTTATATATTGGAAATTCAAGAAATTTAAATAGATTAATTAGCTCGACGCATCGTTTCTCATTCATTCTTATCATTTATTTTTCTTGCAAAATAATTTTCTGCCAAAATGGAAAAATATTATTTAAACTAATTTTACGGAAACATCTGGATAGTATCGTTGTCCTTTAAAATTGAAGATCGATCGATCGATCGATCTGTGATATATGTAGATAATATGTATAGAGATCGATCAACGTCGTTGAAGATCTACATAGTATATCTTCGTAGATTACTTCTGTGTATCTACATATGCGTACTACGAACGATGATCGGATAGGGACCTCTGAATGTGCACGATGCGACGCGACGAGCAATCAACGTAAATCACTTGCCTGATGCTCAATTTAACAAGAAGGGCCATTATGATCGTGGACTCGAAGTAACGAGCACCGAGCACGGTCTTTCCCTTGCTCTCTGTCTTTGTCTCTCTCTATATAACTCTCTGTCTCTCTCTTTCTCTCTTTCTGTTCTCTCTTTCTATTGTTCCCTTCAGTAACGAAAGATACGGATAATATATGCAAGAGGAAGACATTGACTGTAATAAGTAAGTGCATTAACTTATCCTACGACTTGAATCAACAATTTTCTACAATTTTCTTTATAATTCTCATTTATCTGGACGATATCGTTCGGATTAAAACGATACCGTCCGGAATCTTAACAACGATTATTAGTCTCGTACTTGATGATACGAGGTGACCTTGACGTTAACATTGCTTACGTTGACACAAACAGAAGGGTCCCGCTTTTGACATATCGAGAACGCGGAATTGCGCGCGAATGGTCCTTCTGAATACATCGGGACCTCACCGCGAAGCATCGCCACTAATGGATGGTTCACAAACAGTGCCTCATGCCGGTCCTCCAGGTCTCGAAGTGCGTTTAAGCTCGTTTAGTCAATTAGCAAATATACGGTCGAGCGGTTAGGTTCGAGTTAAGGGATGACCACTCGAAAAGCGGGCCTAAAGCTTTCCCTCTCTATCTCTTCCACCTCCATTTCTCTCTCTCTCTCTCGCTTTCCTGCCTGTTACTATTCGCTTGGGAAGACACTTCAAAGACCTATCAAATCCTACCACTTGAGATCTATTTCGGATCGATTTAACCATCTACTTGATTTACCTTCGTTTCTCTTATCCTCCCTTTCTCATAACACACACACACACACACACACACACACATATATATATAGATGTATATATATATGTATGTATGTATGTATGTTTAATTCTAAATAATATAAATAAATTTTGTTAGAAAGATGGAATCCATATAATCGTAGTAATAATTCGTCATTGATAAAAGAGACGGGGTATAGTTCTCTATAATATAAAGAGAATTTGTTAGAACGGATCTGAAAGAAAACGAGAGGAGTCTTTCCTTTTCTTTTCTTTTCTTTCCTTTTCTTTCCTTTCCTTTTCTTTTTTTTTCTCTCTCCTTTCTTTTCTTTTCTTTCGATTAGGGCGGACGTAAAACGACGTGACTTTCAGCCGTGAAAAGAGGATAGAAGTCGATAAGTGTCCTTGCGCTGGAAGGAGCATCTTCGAATCTTGACACGCTTAGCCCTCCTCCGAAAAGTATCCCCTCTCCTTTACTAACCTCTAGCCCTTCCACCCTCTTCACCCTTTTTCTCCCTCTCTCTCTCTCTCTTTCTTTCTTTCAGTCTCCAGAGTAACATCAGGCAACGAACCCTCGCTCCTCCTTCTCTTTCTCTTCCTTCTTCTTCTTCTCCTCTTCCTCCTCTTCTTCTTCCTTTTCCTCCTCTTCTTCTTCTTCTTCTTCTTCTTCTTCTTCTTATCGTCCCAAGGCGCCATTCCATCCATCTTCCTTTCTTTCCATTTTCTTCTCTGCTACGCTACTAGGTAGGTAGGTAGGTACCTACCAGTACCCACCATCACTAACACCATCAATACCGACACTACTACTACCATTACTACCTATCTACTTACTATTACTATCACTACTACTACTACTACTACTACTACTACTACTACTACTACTACTACTACTACTACTACTACTACTAGCATGAAACGTAGAACGTAGACCAAAACCAACAACGTCGTCGTCGTCGTCGTCGTCGTCGTCGTCGTAGTCGGCGTCGTATCGTCGCTGACATCCGTACCAACACGAACGCGATCGTGCGACCGTGGGCACACCATATCATATCCTCCGCCAAGCTCTACCCACCCTTTGCCCTTCTCCACCCTCCCGCAGACGGTCCCTTTCCGGGAGCCCTGCCGTCCCACCTCCTCTCTCCGTTCGCCTCGTGCTCCGTTCACTAATTGCACATTCTTCGCATAGTTTCGCCACCCTCTGAGCCACCCCATCTCCTCCTCCTCCTCCTCCTCCTCCTCCTCCTCCTTCCCAAACCCCATACTCCTACCATCCCTCCGACCCCTTCCTACGAACGAAGGGAGAAGGGAGAACGAAAAGGGGCATTGCAAGCCCTCGACACGCAACCCTCATTCTCTCTCTCTCTCTCTCTCTCTCTCTCTCTCTCTCTATTTCTCTCTATTTCTCTCTTACTTCAACCGACTACACCGACAAACTATCTTCACCGTTTTCTCTCTCTCTCTCTCTCTCTCTCTCTCTCTGTCTCTTTTTCTCTTACCTTCTCCTCCATCTTCCCTCTCTGTCTCTCAACAACACGACCAACTCGCTCGCAGTTATAGGTATCTACACATACACTTTAGCACTTTCACGTTTCTCTCGTCTTTCACGTCCCTTGCTAGAACCTCCTTCTAACGCGTAACTCTGCCCTCTCCCACCCTCCAACCCTTCCATCCTACCTTCCTTCTTCCCTCTCGCTCTCACCGGTTTACTTCTTTTACTCGAACTCATCGTCACCGACATCTTCCGATCGTTCTCCTTCTCCTCCTCCTCCTTCGCGAAAGGAACAGACGAGAAAGTCTTCTATTC